>NC_143387.1:40453327-40603327 GCF_980474605.1 Leiobunum rupestre
TTCGAACCTAGATTAAAGGCCGCATAATCTCCGAAACCGACGCCTTTACCAATCTACCCACGCCGTTCTCTTCGAATTTCATGCTTGGACTTTTAGCCTTGAACACTTTTATAGTTTGTATAGCTGGTCCAGAGATTTTTCCGCCCCCTGCGACAAGCCCCCTTAAAGGGAGAGTGACCGAAAAAAACAAGTTGGACTCATTCGATAGAACTCTTTGACGCGCACGCAGTGCCGTTAATTTCTGCCCCCCCCCTCCAACCCACCCCGTTAAAGGGAGAGTGACCGAAAAAAACAAGTTGGTCTCATTCGATAGAACTCTTTAACGCGCACGCAGTGCCGTTAATTTCCGCCCCCTCCGACAAACCCCCTTAAAGGGAGTGACTGAAAAAAACAAGTTGGTCTCATTCGATAGAACTCTTTGACGCGCACGCAGTGCCGTTAATTTCCGCCCCCTCCGACAAACCCCCTTATAGCGAGATTGACTGGAAAAAAAAGTTGGTCTCATTCGTTAGAACAATAAAAGTAAAAGATTGGAATTGTCTACGCTCGCGTCTACGTGAAAGATTGAGACCAAAAAATCCAAAGCAGTCGAACTTGGGGCCTGTTGCAAAAGTCTGCTTTCCGAGAATCACACAGTTTTAATTCAATGGGCTAGCACTTTGGCTAGGGCTTTTGCAGCAGGTCCTTAAGCTGCAAAGTATGCGACCATGGGGACAGAATCTCCGTCTTGCCATATTATTAGTACATAAATACATTCTTGCAATAATATGATTCATGCAGTTGTTAATAATCCGTGTTAAATATCTGCTCCAAGAAAATACCAATTTAATCACCGAGATAATATAAAATTCGAGAATGACATATTTTATTAATTTCTATTCTGCAAAATTACATTAATGGGCATTTTTTTAATGAATTTCCGAATTTACATGACTTTTGGTGCCTAAACTACCTAAATGTTTGATATGAATTTCCTAAAATAAACACATTTGAATCCCAGTTTAAGAATTTCTTTAAATCATATTTCCTCTAATTTCATAATTTAAAAGAATTATGTTCGTCGTGTTTTGCTTACCTATTTCACCTTTGATACTTTCCGTCTATTTAACGATAGGAAATCACATGGCCTCAACAGCTTTTGTATTGGTTTGCCCACCCACGTATCCTGAGGGTGGGCGGCATCCAATCTTTAACTTAGGATGGCAATTTATATATCAAACGATAGGAAATTACATGGCCTCAACAGCTTTTGTATGGGTTTGCCCACCCGATTTACGCCGATGTGGAACTAATATTATGGCCTGGGCCGGCTTGTTAAACTTGTTAGAACCACGCTTGAGAAATCTCCGCCGCGAGCCCTTTGCACCTATAGCCAAGGCTTATTCGCAATTTTATCGCTTTAAAACTTAAAATTAACACTAATCTTTGCGAAATGATTCATCAGAACCTAAAACTGGCTATTAGAAATAAGAGTTGTGTTTCTAAAGGTATTTATTTTTCAAATTTGAGATTTAGACGCATTTTGTGTGGCATTTATCAACCCGAGCGTGGCTGCTCTACTAACAAGGAGTACCCGAGGTGTTTATTGCCGATTTTGTTCGGGCGTAATGTAGACCTAGATGAGATATGAAATTTCACAGAAGGAGACGTTGCACTACCCGTTCGATTTGCCATGGCAACCGTAAATGTTTTTGAACACTTAGAACAAAAATAAGATCTGTTCCTTATTTTACCCAAACATTGTTACAATTCTACCCCAAAAATGTTCCAATTTACCCAAACTTGATGGAATTTACCTAAATGCGGTCCAAATTACCCATTTCATGATTTTAAAATTAAAAAAAAATTCGTAGCTATATAGGACCCTGTGAAACCGAGAAAATCCCATGCTTAAAAGGATCAAAAACATTTTCGGTTGCCATGGCAAATCGATTGGGTATAGTGCAACGTCTCCTTTTGGGAAATTTCATATCTCATATAGGTCTACATTACACCCGACTTTGAACAAAATCGGCAATAAACACCTCGGGTACTCTCCTTTGTAAGCAAGATAATATTTTAGATGTAGAAATTTTGAAAAAGATGTCGCTACTGCCCTATCGTCGTAAGTTAATTTTCTTCTCGCATGGACAATGCCGTAAACCAAAGGTGGGACCTGCACCAATTTGCTACGACCTGTCCAACCTGCACCTGAAAAGTTTCTAACCTGTACCACCTGCAACCTGCAATTTTTCCTAAAATCAATGATTTACCCAACCTGCACCTGTAGGCTATTTCACCTGTCCAACCTGCAACCTGCGCGGGTAACCTGCAAATCACCTGCAGAAATACTAATAAAGACATATGTAGAGAAGTATTAATATTGAGGTAAATGCTAAAGAGTAAGCAAGTACATTAGTTCAATCATTTAAACGTATTTTTATATTTATTGTAATATTATCCAAGTGTGGGATATTATTTTAATATTAAATATTAACTGGTCTGTTAAACGCTTAACCTACAAAGAAAATTATCAACCAACGTCACCGGCACCGTAGAAATTTAATTCTTGGTCTCCAAAATAAAACAGTTTAAAACTTATTTTACAGCTAAGGCCCATGAGTGACGAGGCTAGTGTCAAAAACGAAACTAAAACAAAACCGGCTTTCGAAAATTGAAATTAAGTCGAGGCGCGCCACCGCGTGGAGAGAGTTAGAGACCGGAGACTGGAGCTGGCGTGGAGAAAGTAAGGGAAAACGTTATCCGAGAAGCAACACATTTCCATTCTCCCAGCGGTTATTTTAGCGAAGAGAGGCACCAGTTCGTCACAGCATAGTATACATATTGCATACTCGTTTTCTTAGTTTTATGTTGCGGTAAAGCGGACCTTTCGTATATATGGCAGGTTGGCAGGTAAACCTGCAAATCTACGATAATATGATCTACCCAACCTGTATCTGCCACTCTTTTCACCTGTCCAACCTGCAACCTGCAAAAAAAATTCTATCGTGATCTGATCTTACCTGACCTACGCAGGTTGCAGTTATCTGCAGACCTGCACAAGTAATCTGTGCAGTTCCCACCTTTGCCGTAAACATGGGGCTCTATGCTAGACCTTTACATATGCGGACCTTATGATAGACTTAGTATGCTCATTATTATGATTATTAGTATTACCATGGTTATTCCAAGGTTCCTAGCCGCTATTACCTGTAAGTAGGAACAGTGCCAAAGTTGGTTGGCGGCGTATGCGCGAACTTCATAATACGGCCGAAACTTTTCATCAATGATATTTAATATAACAGGAAAATATATTATTTTAAGAAAGTTGACATAAATAATGTATGTGTGGTAGTATTTTGTTTTAGCCAGGATCTTTGATTTTTTCATAACAATGACATGTTAAGAATTTTGTGGTGATAGGTATGTGACAGAACGCGAAAGACAGCTAATTTGTTAAATTTGATGATGCATGCAATTATTGAAATACAGTCAATACAATATGGTACGTCAATATTCACTGAATATATTTATGTTACCAAATATGTTCGTATACCTTAGTGATCCTTTTTCTATGAAAATTAAATGAGTGAAAAGATGTATTGACTAGACTGCAGCTGTTAACGATTAAAAATCTTCCCAATAATAATGTGGATACTTTTTGCTTATTCTGGGATTTTGAAGTAGAGTAGCTGTAGTAGTCATTTGACATAATTCACCTAAATTTCTCTCTTTGTGAATAGTTTGGGTTGGTGTAACCTAGGAGAAACAAACACGGCACCCCACACAAGGAGAACGCAACCCGTCAAAAGTCGTGCATTTTCTTGTGTACACTTTTCATTGGTTAGAAGGGGAAAATTCGGAAATTATCTTCCTTTCCGTAAAACGTTCAGAGTAAAGGTTCATCCAATGAAATTTGTACACAACACTGCGTTAGCGTGTTTAAAGGCTAGCTGCGTTCTCCTTGTGTTTGTTGCTCCTAGGTGTAACATTGGGTGCTTGCTCGTAGCGTCGTAGGCCTACGTCATAGTTAAGCCCCGCCTTTGACACGGCCACCATGACAATTATTTCACGTCACGGATCACGAGGCAAAACGCCACACGATCCTGCAAAATAATCACGTGACCACCATGGGCGTCTTAATGTCATGGCCGACCTATACGCGTTACCATGGCAACGAACACAAGCCACACCTACGGGCAAGCTACGAATAGGCAGGTAACAAGATTTCCAAAAAAGTGTAATTGGATAGTTTTTAGATTTTTTACTTTAAAATATTCTACGTCCACACCAATATAGCAGCTTCAAACTCAACTTCTAAGCAAACAATTATAACTTAACAAGATCACCAAATCGTAATACTCTTGAGGAGGAGTAGAAAGTGTAGCCCAAATGTTTATAGTGCGAGTATAAACATCGGGTTTGTAAAATTGAAAACCAATCACAATCGATTCATTTATTATTTTAATGTGATAATCAGTATCCATTGTTTTAAAAGTGCTTCGATTGGAGAGGCTAACATCGGCACTTGCACTTTTAGGCCATGACAGCCATGTCAAAAAATCAGAAACAGTGAGCCCCTCTAGAACAGTTGGTGCTTTTCGAAAAGAGATTGCAAAAATAATAACAGATTTTAATTGTAAAGAAAACGTTTCGTATGGAAGAATAAGATTGTTTTCAGTTGAAGCAGGTTTTGTTTCAGTATAATTTTATTTCATACTATAAAATATCAACTAATACAATACTTTAGCAGCGAGAGTTTAAAAGGGGGCCAAAACGTGTAACCATTTTACATAGTTAAAGGAGTGCGAGTGTCCACACGGTTGGCACCCTTTCAAACTGTATACAAAGTGTTGTAGAAAGAAAACGGCTTATTTCTCATACCTCTCGTTTATTCCGGCTTAACTTTATTCGGTATTCCAAATGCTAATTATCATAACCCAATTCGCCTGCCACATATTTGACTAATAACAAACCATTTGAACATAGGTACGAGATTGTACTTATAGTAACCACTATTGACATAAATAATTACCCAACAAAAAAACTAAGAAAGCTAAGATTAAGTTTCAAATAATTTTGTAAGATTTAAAATGCTATCTATATATTTTAAAAGTTTTAGTTTTCTTATTCTTCTTTTAAAATTAAATAGGGAGTATATTATACTTTTGAAATAAAAAATTTTCTAATATAGAAGAATTCTCTTTTCAACAGATTTGCGACATATTGGGCATTCCGACATACGGTCGCCACACATTTGGCATGTTCCGTGTCCACAAAGAAAAATCATATTTTTCAAGCGGTCCAAACATACAGGGCACATCGTCTAAAGTTGAAAATAATAATAAATTAAATAATAGTTTATTTTCTTTTTTCGCGTGAGATATGTCGGCAATAGGGGCCCAAGTAATTATATAGCGTTTCAACTCTAAACCCTGTTTTTCAAGGGACACCCAAACATTTTCAGATAAGGTAAGGTAGGTAACCAGTTCAATAAAGCAAAGAGGTGGAGGTGGATCACCCATTTCACGACAATTTAAAATGTACCTGTTCTTTGATGTCTTGTAGTTGTTGCTGCAATTTTTGAACATCATTGTTGCTAGTGTCCTTTGTTCCATTATTAAGAAGTCCAACAACGGGAGGTGGAGTAGTGTTTAGATTGTGGTTTATGAGCAAATTGTTATTAGGCACTGGAGGAGGAGTTGGGGTAGGAGGAGGAGGAGCTGAAAAAAAAATTGTTAATAATTGAAGAAAACGAAAATAACCCAAAACCAAAATATTACCAGTTCCACCACAGCAAACAATAAAAGGAACTACTTTATCTATAGATGCGCGGCATTGAACACATTTTTTCATTAGAGCGGCACATCCTATGAATATGGAAATATTGACATTAGTTTAAAGTTCTAAACATACTCGACATTAAGAAAAAAATTACCATCGCAAGCGCAGATATGTCCACAAGGTTTAAAAAGAACAGATGCCCTTTTGTCAGAGCAGACGACGCACTCTTCAATCTAAAAATTAAAGTGGTCAGAAAGAACACTATCGAAAAGACTACGAATATTAAGTACCTTTGTTCTGGAAGTGACTGGTTCTTTACACATGAGACATTTTTTCACTCTGGGCGAGCAGAGGAAACACGTGGCGATATGTCCGCAAGGGCCGAACAACGTGTCTCTCTTCATGTCGGAGCACACCATACATTCATCGAGGGAATCTTGTTCGTTCGGTTGGTTAATAATGTGCGTCGGAAGGGGATGTTGTCCGCTCGATCGCTCTTTGTGACATTTGGCCAGCGCTTTGCACAAGTTTGGATCAGGACACAGGTCAAGCGGTGTTTGTCCTTTCTTATTTTTGATGTTCAAATCAGCACCGTATGACACCAAGAAGCAGGCAATAGAAGCGCTACTTTTCTTGTCAGCTCCTTGCGTACCCAGACCCATGAGCAGCTGTAACGAAACAATAACATTCAATTTTCCGAAAAAAAAATGGTGCCGAATCCCGTTAAATTGCGATCGAGACATATTAACAAATCGTCTATTATTGAATAGTCGTCTTAATGGTCGTTTCAAATCCTTCCAGGCGATAACCAAGACGTTTCACGTGCTATAAAATCTGTCCCTGAAAATGCGCTTACTTCATTGCCCCAATGAGGAGGAGATTCGGCAGAAGGAGCCTGTACGCCAACTTTTCCACCATCTTGCATGTCCTGTAATTGTCTCAATTGCGATAAAGTATGATGGCGCAACGCTTCGTGCAACGGAGTGTCACCGTCTTTATCCGGAATATTTAAATTGCATCCTTCCCTGACAAGAAGCTAACCAAATTCAAATTTCGCATTAATACTTCGGCTTGAAACCTAAGACACATCGTAGTACGAGTACTCACCCTGACGATGTGGGCGTGCTGCCTTTCAACGGCTAAATGCAACGGCGTTTGAAGATTCACATTTTGCAAGTCCATGTTTACTCTCCCCTGTAAATAGCAATTCCGTTATTCGTATCATTAAGCGTCAGAAGATAGATTTGGGAATGCATTTTTACTTGATGTACGAGAAGTTCGGCCACTTCGACGTGGTTGTTCAGAGCGGCCAAATGAAGGGCTGTATATCCATCGTCCTTCTTTTCATCCACGATCCACGGTCGCGGAAGTTTCGATAGCAAGATCCTCATGGCGCTACGCAAAATATGCAAATATTTATAATACACGCATTTTCAGTTTAACAACGAAAAGCTAGACGCTCGTCTCTACTAGGTCCGAAAAGCATCTACAATCATAAGCACGCATCGCTGCAGATTACGTAAGAGACACGGAAATCGATTTTCCCCTACGAATATATTTAAGTGCTTTCCTACAGAATGTAGCATAGTTATAAAGACTGTAGGGAATACAGGGTCCATTAGTTTTATATGTTAGGAGTTTCAATTACTTCTTAAAAATGCTACGGTGCCATGGAAAATATACCAAATTGCTATGTTAAAAACCAACCATAATCGCTAATACCATCAAACTTTGTACACTTTTAATTCCGGGTAAATTTAATTTCCATGGGACAGCGAAAACGATATTTGAACCCGTTGGCTCCGAGGTCAACCTATATTCAACGCCACTGATTATTAGCGAATCAAATTAACAATTTCGGGTTGATGTTGTAACCTTATCACATATTGACTGGATCTTACTCGAATAGAGCGGGGTTGTATTTGCTGGTCAAGGCTACTTGACTTTTGGAAAGTCAATGCCTTCAAATCAGTTCTATCGCGAGAGATTAGTCACTTAGGTAATAAGGTGTATAAACATTTGAATAATCGATTATTCGGTAATTATTTGAATTTTTTATGGAAATCAAAAAGCAGTAGTATACACCAGGAATCACTGGTAATCAGTAATAATAATGTGGCATTCAAACGTAATCAAATTATAAAATTGGGAATCGATTACTTGATTTCGGTAAGTATTGTTTTTTTCTATTTAAATCAATTTTTTTAGCATTCACCAGGAATCACTGGTAATCGGTAATAACCAAACGTAATTCTAACCAACGGTATAATTAGGTAATCAAGTTAATAAACGTTTGAATATTCGATTATTTGAATACGGTAATTATTTGCCTTTTGATGGAAATCAAATACCAAATTGTTTATCATTTGGTCACATGGTATTTAAACGTAATCAAATTATCAACAACGATATTAACTTATTAAAATTGGGAATGGATTACTTGAATTCGGTAATTATTGTTTTTTTCGATGGAAATCATTTTTTTTAGCATTCACCAAGAATCACTGGTAATCAGTAAAAAAGGTAATCCGATTAAAATAAATCGTATTTACTTGTTAAAATTAGGCATCTGCATACATAATGTAGACGATGAACGAAAATGAAATAATCACGGAAAAAGTTCAGAAATTAATAATATTCTAAATTCAATGGTATTTAACATTCGCCAGCATTTTATGAGTGTCAAGAGCAATCAGGGAATCAAACATAATCGGCGGTATTCGAGGGTATTAAACAGATATTTAGTAATCAGGTGTACAATTTTTTCTTAGTATTATTTAGTAGACTTTACAGTTAAAAACACTCTTAAAAATATTTTCACCATCTTGAAAAATATTATATTATTATAATTATATTATATTATAATATTTATATTATAAAAATGGATAAATAACTTGCTTTAGATTAATAATAGCTTTTAACAAATATAGCTTCCAACAAATATATGTTTATAAATGAACTACGGGTTTGGCTTTAAGAATCAATTTTAGATAGGGCCAATTAGTTAAGTAGAACTAGATTTTGGTCGCCATTTTTCAAGATGGCGCAAGTGAAATCAAATATTTTTTTATGAATAACTGGTAATTTTGAGTTATTACGCTTTATTAAGTCTAAAAGAGAAATCACCGTTTTTCACGTAAGCATTAGTTTCTGAGCCATATTGGTGTTTCTGGTTCTGAATACGCCCTTCTGGTTTCTTTTACGTCAAATAGTCATAGAAGATAAATTTGATTTACGTAACAGTTTACATCAAAGAAATCGGTTAGCTAACACTCGAGGTGCATTTTTAACGCTTTTGGAAGTTTTGGCCGCCATTTTCCAAGATGGCGGAAATTCCACCAACGAGAGAATGTGTGAGAAATGTATTTTACCAGTACAAGTGGAATGCTTATAATTTATTATTTCTTCATAACATATTTTTTTAAATCAGTAGCTTATGTGAAAAAATTACTAAACTACATTTGAATATCTATTTTCTGAGGAATACACCCGGTGAAGTGGCATATGAAACTAAAGATCCCTTTTTCCCCTTTTTTGACTTGGAAATTCACATTTTTTATCCCTCACTATATTTTGAGCTCTTACAAAAGCCGCAAATTGATATTTATATCATGACTTTCATTACTATGAAGATGAAAAGTTTTAGGAACGTATTAAAAATGTGTGTTTTTTTACACCTGTAACTCATAACATATCCATGGACTAAATGTAAAATTAGAGTAGACTAGAAAAGGCCGGCAATTTTATCAGAAAAGCTAAAAAATCCCGTTCTTTCCGTTCAGTTTTCCCTCAGTTTCCCCAGCGAAAGGCGGTATTCCCTCACTTTTCCCTCTTAAATTGCATTAATCCCTTTTAGCGTTTTGGAAGGTTGAAAAATCCCGGAAAAGGGAAAAATTCCCCGCATGTGGAAGCACTGGAAATTTATCGAATTAGTTATTAGTCGAACAATTATCGAATAATAATGTACATTGGCGAGTCGTCATCTACCATCACACAAAACTTAAAACAGTATCGTACTTCCGAATAGCAAATCCCCAACTTATCCAGGTTATCCCTGACCAATTTGTGACAATATCCCTGACCCTTTTAGTAATATTCCTGGTAATTTTCATGTTTTCAAAGGTAAAAGTACAAAGTGAAACAATTTATTTTAAATATCACAAACTTAATTATATTTTATAACAGCATAGTGAGATCGTCTCTATGGAAAAGGTGCCCGGCATAATACTTCATTTTTGGCCAACTATATTGGGAATTTTCTTCGCGATGCAAAGTTTGTTGACTGATAAAATCCCTGACTTATTCAGGTTCCGCTAACGTAACGAAATGGTGCATTACGACAACAGCAGTGCTGATACTCACAATTTGACAGTGTTAGCCTAAATTTTAGTGTAAATAGTGACTAGCCACTTTGAAAATAGTGACTAAAAAGTGACTAAATAGTGATCAAAACGTCACTAAAAATAAAATTTATTAAAATAAAAACCACAGCATTTGTAATAGTAACTTTCTATTTCTTAAAAAAGTAGGATTTTCTTATATTTTCTTAAACATAATAGTAATTAAATTATAGGGGTTGAAAAATAGAGTTATGAGATTGGAGTTAAATTAACAATTTTTGCTAGATTATTAGTAACGTTCCCAATGAAATTTCACTCTGAAATATATTTTTGTAGAGAAAACCTATCAAATTACAGGGTTCGTGCAAAATTTCCGGAATTAAATTATCTGACATTTCCAGGTTTTCCCTGACCAAATTGCCAAATTTTCCCTGACCATTTTTGAAGAATAAATGAATGGTTTGAGGTAAAATCTTGAAAAATATTTACTATGTACATCTTTCAAAATTTATTGGTACGATTTTTTTGGGGGTCATTTTAAAATTCCCTTACTTTTGTGGGGTCATTTTAAAATTCCCTGACTTTTCCCCAACCTATTTTAAACATTTTCAAATTCCCTAACTTTTCCCTGACCTTTGGAAACATTTTCAAATTCCCTGACTTTTTGTAAACATTTTGAAATTCCCTGACTTTTTGTAAACATTTTGAAATTCCCTGACTTTTTGTAAACATTTTGAAATTCCCTGACCTTTTGGAAACTTTTAAAGGTCGTGTACGAACCCTGTTTCAATGACTGATTTTGAAAAAGTGACTGAGTATCAGCCTTGTAACAGAACGGACAACAAAAGTAAACGCATAAGATATCCGTTTCAGGTGCGTTTTTTAGATAGGTAGAGATAGAGAGGGACTTTAGTGGCGGAGAGGGCTGTAGTGAAAGGTGAAAATTTCATCGGTGGGGAGGGGCCGGGGGTGGACACTCATCCACATTCAGCATCATCCTCTCGCTCTCTGGCTGGCAGCATCAGCTCCGGAGGAGCCAGAGGAGGGCGCCAGAAGAGTTGAGGGAATTCTTTCCAAAAATAGGACTCCGGGCCCCTCTCTCTTCGCAGAGGGCACAGTCAAGGTTTTATAAACTTTGCGAGTTGCCGTCGACGTATTTCTGCCCCCTATCGTTGCCTCCTGAAAAATACCGCACTTAATTGCCCCGCCGATTTCATTTCGCCTTTATAAAACCAAATCTTGATTATTAATAGTGTTGTTAATTTTCCGGAAAAATAAAATGCGGGAAAATTTCCAGTAACATTTCCGCAATTGTTAAAAAATTAAAAAAATTGAAATATAAATTACTTTTTAAGGGTTTTTAATTTTTTAACTTATTATCGATATAAAATGTCTAATAACAGTAAACATACTACAAAACATTAATAGTGTTACATTGTTAATCAGTTTAAAGCTAGTATAGAGGTTTAGTTTTACTTTTAGATTCGAAAAAATGAGGCGAAACTGCCGCTTTTTAAATTTGAAAACAATATATTAGACTAATCATGGAATGAAAACTTTTTTATTTTTTTCCGGAAAAATACGGAAATGTTTCCGGAAAAAAGGCCTCGGACACTTTCCGGAAAATTTTCCGTTATACTCGAATTTACGTTCATAATTTTTACGGTGTTTCTTTGGTGGGAAAGCTAATGGAAGCATAGTGGAAGGTGGCCTTTATATCGCCTATTTGGTAGAGCAGGGCGTTTTCTCCGTTAAAAAAATATAAAGTTAGCCTTTCTAACTATATTAATAATAATCTGGTCCCGAAATTTTCGATACAATTGAAGAAAATTATCGAATTGTTTCAAATAACGTTTGCTTCTTCGCCACAATCCTCGCTGCGACACAAAACATACCTAATTTGTAAAGTGTTTGTTTCCTTAAAGAAAATAATTTCAACAAAATACAGGAAATTATCATTTCCTGTGAAATGTCACTGAGTGTAGGTTTAATAAAGTTCAGTACACTTACATAGTTAATTTTCTCGGATTTAAGAGCGCTTGTTCGGAGACGCTTATTTGGTTTTTCACTCGTAGTGTGCGAAATTTCAAACAATGACCGCGATTGGTACTACTCTCGAGATCCCCATATTCAAAATAAGGTTAAGTTGACCGCTGACTAATGTTTTAGACAAAAACTCTTATTTAAACAACTATTTCAAAATTGTTTAAAACACCTTTTAGACAAAAACTTCAATTTATCTAAACGGCTTAAACAGTAAAATTCATTTATTTCAATAGTTTTAAACAACTGTTAAAAAAATTCATTTATTTCAATAGTTTTAAACAACTATTAAAAAAGTTGTTTAAAACATCTTTTAGACAAACTGTTTTATTTAAACAACTATTTAAAAAATTGTTAAAAACGCCTTATAGACCAAAAACTATTTATTTAAACGGTTTAAACATTTGTGGTTGATTTTATTTTAAGGCAATTTTTCAAGAATTTTTGTGGAAGACTTTAAAACACTTTAAAATTACTTTTCCTCGTTTTTTTCTGGTTGTTTTAAAAATAATGAAACCAGAAACGCCAAAATATCAAAATATTAGTCTTTTTCTCGGGAACAATCTCGAAGAATTCGTTCGTGATATCGAAGGCAAAAATGTTATCCAGCCTCCCGCGGGTTTTTATTCGCGCAAAAAATTGGAATTAAGCCAACGGAAGAAAAAAAAGGCGCTTTTAAAACGAATCCCGTTTAAAATAAGCACAAAGAAAAAGCATTGACGAGCAATATAGCAGTCGGAGTGGACGAAATATAATAAGGCGTAGAGGTAAGGCTACCGCCTCAAACGCACTAAGAATATAGCGCTCATTCTAAATTGAAAATTTATTCCGAAAACGAAAAAGAAAGTATTTAACTAAATACGCGGGACTCCATTTTGGGAGAAAAATGTATGATAAGCGAGCGACTTTGGAAAAAAAACCCGTAATCGTTTACTCGAGAGAAGAGAGAGAATAGGCGAAACTATAAAGTCGAGGGGGGCTGAAAAGATGGTAGTCACGTTACTTTGTGGAGGACTGCAGCGCCATCTATCCTAAGAAATAAGAACTATTATTTATTTTATTTTGCTAATGGCGCTTTAAATTTTTATCGATTCATATAAATTATCTAATTATTATTATTCATTGAAACATTTTGTAATAGAAAGTTGTAAGTTAATTAGCTGTTTGCAGTATCTGGAAGGAATATTTTTTTCTTTATCATCGCACAGCCAACCAACTATGAACACGAGTTACCGAATCGAAGTTGGCTGTGAAATGGTAGTCACGTGATTTTGTTTTCCCATTTTAACAAGTTGGTTAAGACCAAATTTACTTTATAGTTTCGCCTATTGAGAAGCGTCTTTTTAATAAAGTATCCGCGCGAAAGAGAGCCGTATAGCCTTCGTAATGACGTTTATATTTAGATAACTTCGCGCCCGTGGTAAACCAGAAAGAGCTCAAATTCTTCCCGGAGAGCGCGTCGTTCTGACGTCATCCGAGTGTCATTTCCAATTTTTCGACGCCATAGAGCACGCGCGAACTAAGTTCTCGGATCATCCATCCGGATGGAGGGGGGGGGGGGGGGCACACGGTATAAGAGTATAAAATTTGGCCGTCAGCCGAGCCCGTGGCGGAAATGATATAGTCTAGCGAATTCGCAGACTTGATAAAACTCTCGCTGGCCGAGCTCCGATGGTCCGATGGTCCGATCGGATTTTGAACGACGGCCGTTTATTAATTACCCCCATCTCGAAAGACGGAATTCGATGATCTCGGAAATCTCAAGAAGTACTCGGAAATTATTACGGTTTTCTTAAATAAATATTGATCAGCAGGATGCGCCAGTACAAAAGACAACAGCTCGCGAACTTATTGTTTGTTTAACCTTTCTACAACCGCAGTTCCTCAGAGGTCCTATATTCCTATCTTTCTAAAATGTCCTATAACATCCTATATTTTTAGCAAAAGCCCCCAAAAGTCCTATAAAATTCTATAATTTTGATATTTTGCCCATTTCAAATTCGGCCACTCAGTTAAATTACTAGATTTAGCTATAGGATAAATTCCTATACAAAGTCTATACTTTGGTTATTGTTAACATGGTTAAATTGTTTCTATTTTTTAAGAGAAAATCAAAGATTTATTTATCTAGATATATTGTTTTTAAATGCATAAAGTTAGTAAATAAAATAGCATATATAGTCCTAGAAAATCCTCTTATTTTGAAAAAAATAGCCCTTTATTTTTCCTATAAACCGCCCGTGACCATGGGGTTCATATTTATTTGGTAATTTATAAATTTGAACAAAGGGCGTCGGATATTGTTAACCAACAAACCGATTTCTAGTGCAAAGAAAACAAAAACTTTTTTTACAATGTTTTATTAAAAGTGAGCAAATATCGCGAAATGGTGGCAATGACGACTTCAGGTTCGTCCGAGGGGTCGGACATTCAATGAAATCCCGTACCCTTTCCAAGAAAGATTTTTAAACATCTCTAAATTCCGCTAGAAATCCAGAAATCCGACGCGAAATCAGGCGAGGAACCCCGAAACCCCACGATAAATCGGGAAACCCCACGATAAATCGGGAAACCCCACGATAAATCCGGAAACCCCACGATAAATCGGGAAACCCCACGATAAATCCGGAAACCCCACGATAAATCCGGAAACCCCGCGATAAATCCGGAAACCCCGCGATAAATCCGGAAACCCCGCGATAAATCCGGAAACCCCGCGATAAATCCGGAAACCCCGCGATAAATCCGGAAACCCCGCGATAAATCCGGAAACCCCGCGATAAATCCGGAAACCCCGCGATAAATCCGGAAACCCCGCGATAAATCCGGAAACCCCGCGATAAATCCGGAAACCCCGCGATAAATCCGGAAACCCCGCGATAAATCCGGAAACCCCGCGATAAATCCGGAAACCCCACGATAAATCCGGAAACCCCACGATAAATCTCGAAACCCCACGATAAATCCCGAAATCCGGGACAAAAGTTAAGAAATCCGAAACCCAGCGAAATCCCGTACACATTTTCGGTGAATGTCCGACCCTGGGATTCGTCAGAAACGATAAAATTGTTGGGCGTCACGGAGTATTGGAAGTATACAGCTTCGCCGAAACGTAATTTTGGAGTCGATTGCGGGAACTTCGCTCCTCCAATTATTACTAATGAAAAATGGAGACTTAGGAAATGGCATTCAAATAGCCCGGGATATCCAAAGTTGGATTATTGGAACAGTCTCGAAAACGGAATCTCCTTCGATTCCCCGACCTTCGCTAGAGGGATCCTACATAACGTTCGTAGTTAGTTACGCGCCATGCTTTTATCGGGTAGACGAGGTCAACTACAAAAACGTACGAGCCAAAATCACATTTTTATCGAAGGGAAACTGACCAATAAATGGCGGCGTTACGTAGAATGGGATAAAATGAAATAGGCGCGATTGGCATGATTAGAGACAGTCCCCCACCCGGCCAACTGCCAGCCACTGGAGGAATCGCTTAAAATACCAGAAGCAGTCTCGGACTGGAACGCCTTGCAACGGGACAACATCGCGGACGGAGGGGGGGAGACGGTCTTTCAAAAAAGTAACGGTTTTCGCGGAGCCTAACAGGCTGTAACAAGTGGCTGGCTAGGTTGGGTGTCGCGGGCATTCCGTAACGCGTCCATCGCGACTTCCTCGCCGCTCCGCAGAAGTACGAGTGTGGGCGACAGCGAAGACCACGACGACGTCGGAGCGGGGGATATAGCCGAAGGGGGTGGCTGGGATGGAAAAATATTTAAGTTATCAAAGACGTCTCGTTGTAAGATTCGCGCGGGGTGACGTCAGAGGCTCGTCATTCGGCAATTGGTCGGTGGCCGCGTCGAAGGATCCCGCGTTCGCCAACGGAAAGCGCCAAATGAGAGCAAACAGATCGGCCGTTCACTCGTCTTTTTCCGCATTTTTGGCCGCTTCTCTCCGCGCTTTGGCGACAGTCGGCGAAGACCAACGCGCTAAGCCTCGCTTCGAGCCTCCCCAATCGTCTATAAATAGAAAGTTTAGTCCTCGGCGTCGAAACGCGCCACCAAACGTTTTTACGAGTAAATGTACTTCGCGAACGCGTATATCAAAGTATTTAAGCGGGATAGAGAAACTATTTTTAATTTCGCAGAATTTTCAACCAACTCGCGCTCAGGTTTTTTTTACCGCATCTTTCCCTCCGGGAACTTTTTTTTCCAGTACGCGTATGTGTCGACGCCATTTTGGATTCTTTAAATAGAAGAAGAGCTAAGATTCTCATCAACGGACGAAGTTGCGCCTTACAGTCCCGAGAAGGGAAAAGGGGAAAGGAATGCCGTAAAGGATTAAGTACCCTCCCCCCGCACGGTGACGTCAAAGAATCTCGATTTATTTTGGATATTATTGTAATACGGTTTGTATTGAACAGCCTGACTGGTGCTCTATTCGACCTACAACCAGCGTAGGAGGGTTACCAGCGTAGGAGGGTTACTCGCGAAGGCAGTGCTACCGGAGGACCTATTATTAGTTCCTCTTAAAGGCAGGCAGCCAGTGTTACCAGACGACTCGTGTCGCTCTTCGCTGACCGAATGTTAGGCGTTTTCGACGTCCGCCATTTTCATTTCAAGCGCAAACACGTTACTAAGAAAGCTCATAAGGCTTTCGGTTCAATGAAAATTAAGCTAACTTAATCGACGACTAATCTTAAATAAGTCGCTTTGGGTAAAAGGATTTTTGGAAATGACGTACAAATAGTTCTTTAAAACCGAGCCTTTTGTCAGCCATTTTGTTTTCTATAAAGACACGTCCGAGATACTTTCCGCGAGTAGATTCCGTACTAGCGTACGAGAGCCATTATCGAGCAAAATGCGTACGGAAATCATTAGGTAGACCTGGGAGGACTTTAAGTAGACCATCCGCTGGTGGCATTACGGTAACGAAAAACGTCGTACGGTTATCATCGTATCGAGCGAGACAGTTGGACGGTAATGAAATAAACGTGTTCTTAAAACCCCAAGGATAGAAGTATTCGATTGAAGAGAAAATATGAATGAGCCTCCAAATTTCGACGCATTCGAATTCAATAATTAGAAGCGCATTCCCTCGGTGGGCCCCCGCGCTATAGATGGTAGCGGCGGGGGCCCAGTTAGCGGCGGGACATCGATTGACGAGAAACAAGAGGCTAATCGCGCGAGACAGGTCTGGCCCGCTAACGAGCAGTCGCAACAGGGTCCCGCGAGAGGAGGCAAAGATAATAAATAAGGCCGGACTCGAATCGGCCATTAAAGTTTTCTCGCCATCAGCTTCCGACACCATTAAAAGCGCCTAACAACAAGCTCCAAAAAGCTCAGAGCTTTCATTTTAAAAATAGCCTTCGTTTCCCAGACGCGCGCCTCCTCCGCGCGCGCTGCCCTCCAATTGGAAATTAAATATTTCTTCTTACTCGTTAAATATGTCCACGCTTACTACGCGAGTACAACGCGTTATTAATGGTAAACCCAAACCGACCAAACTGTTGGTTCCAATTTTCACAATTTGTACGAGGAGCCCGTTTCATATTTATCCGAGGGCGGGGATAAGAACCGAATGAACCACCGTATTTTTAGGGTTAGAACGCGATTGAGTTTTCCACTATCTCGAAGTAGTCTAGTTGCTATTCTAAATTACAACGTCCTAACTGAAACGCGAAAACTTCCACGCGTAACTTCAATTTCTATAGACATAATAATCGAATGTGGATAGACCACAATATCGTTTTCCTTTCTTCGCCCTTTTCATTATCCAAACTACACGCGATAGTTTACGGAAATAACTCCCCAAAAACAAAGCGTCATTTTAGCTAGTGAAGTGTAATAATTGGAAATTGTCAGTATACGATTATAAGCAATTCCTCGTACTAAACCGGAAATCGTATACACCGTGGTACGTTTTGTAGAACGCGTTAATTAAAATCGAATAAAACGCGATACCCTTCTCAACAGTATCAATTAGGGAACAGGGCTCGCCTAAAAATGAACTTCCTCGATTATGAGCGACCCTCAATGGGTGAACTTCGCTGCGGATGAAACTCGCGAGTTGGAAGACCTCGAAAGATACGTGACGCGAGGGACCCTGAATTCCATATAGGGTAAAAAAGCGGCCCTCGCCGGGGGATTCGCTGTCCTAATCGCAGCTGCTTCGAAGAGGACCCCCGCGCTCTGCCGAAAAATCTTCCGGACCAACGCGATTTTGGTCGTTGGCGCGCGCTCGCCGCTAGAAGCCATCTTTGCGCCGGGACATTCGCGAGAGAGAGGGGGAGGGAGGGGTGTCTTTGCTGGATCTTATTTGGCTGGTATTTTTAGACGCGCTCGCGGGGAAACCCAATAGAAGGCAATGGCAAGCGCCATCCAAGACCAAAGTTGGCTTCCAGAGCGCGCTAATTTATATAGGACCTCTTCTTATATATCCCAAACATACTCTCCGCGCATAGGCGTATTCAAATAGCGTACAATTTTTACCCGCGAAGAAAATATACACATACTATCCCCCTCCGGAGGTCGAGTTCGCACTCGACGAGACCCGTTTACATCGCGCTCTTACGAAAAAGCTGCTCATTCGAAAAACAAGATCGAATAAATATCGTTCACGCCCGTTATGATTTCTAAAACTGCGGTATTCTTGGAAGGTATAACGAGTTACCTAGCAAAGTACGGTTGAGGTAATGGCGGACAACGCCTAGGCTAAAGGAGAAATACGAATTAATCATTAATCCGAAGCGCCTACTGGCAAAATTGCGAAACTCGTTAGCGCTAGTTAAAAGGGAATGTGGAAGCAATTTAGGCCCAGAGTGACGGGATAAGTTTCCGATACTAGCAATTTCGATATTTGAAGGTGAAAATCCCCAGGGGACAAGAAGAAATATTTATCCATCTTCCGGCTTCGAATGTGATCGGAATTGGACGAGACGGGCGGAGGAGGCGGCCAGATGCGAACAGTCCTCGATGGATGGTCCCGTGTCTGGTGAAGAGTCTCTCTCTCCGAAGAGGGTATAACGGGGCTCGGAGGGGGTACGGCGGCGGCGGGGTGGGGGTACCCGAGGGGAACGGGGGTAGCCCCATATAAGGGCAAGGCACCGTCCCGAAGTCTCGGAATAAGTCAAGTTTGTTGGGAGGAACAAGGTCTATTGATATCGGAGTCGCCAAAAAACCTTTTCGGCGACGGGATTTCGAACACGAGGAGCGCACGTGTGGACGATCGCGGCCAACAGGAAGTCGTCTCTTCCGACGCCGGCCTCCGACCAGAGCCGTCCTCGTCCTCCGCTTCTTCAGGATATCCTTCTCGATCTCGGACAACCATCGCGACGCGCCTTTGGGACATTTTCTCGACGAGATATTTTAGCTTGGGAAACGTATCCTTTAATGATCGCGTAATTTCCCCCGTGAAGAACTGAAGACGCGGCTGTAGAGAAAAGCGTCGAGAGGGTGGCTGGGCTGTTGGCGAAGAAGATTGCGTTTAATCGCGACGAAGACGAGTGACGCGCTCGTCGTTTCCCGCGTTGGGACGCCATACTTCTGTACTTCCCATAGCCGCGTTTAAAGCCGTATGGAATGTAAAGAAGTATGGAGTTTCGGCGGCGGACTTGCCAGCGAACACGAAGACCATTCCACCGCGGTAAGTCTTTCGACACCTTTTTGTGACGCCTTTCGTTTCAATTCGACGACCATTTTACCGTTTTTGTACGCGAATAATTTGTACTTGTTTTTAGACGAAATAAAAATTGCCTCTTGTTCTCGCAATATCGTGAGTTTTATTTTTTATCAGCAGGTTTGACGCTTTCTAGAGGACAAAATTACGTCTTTTTTATAATCGACGGCTAGCTTCATTTTATAGGCCCAAAATTCGCTTTCAGATGGAATCATTGAAATTTAGGGGACGAACCAAGTTAGTTAATTATGAAAAAGCATATTTACAAGTAATATAAAGTTTACAAGAAGTAATTTAAAGTTTACAAGAAGTAATTTAAAGTTTACAAGAAGTAATTTAAAGTTTACAAGAAGTAATTTAAAGTTTACAAGAAGTAATTTAAAGTTTACAAGAAGTAATTTAAAGTTTACAAGAAGTAATTTAAAGTTTACAAGAAGTAATTTAAAGTTACAAGAAGTAATTTAAAGTTAGAAGGAATAATTTTAAGTTTAGAAGGAGTACTTTTAAGTTTAGAAGGAGTACTTTTAAGTTTAGATAGAGTAATGTTTAGAATGAGTAATTTAAAGTTTAGAATGAGTAATTTAAAGTTTAGAAGGATTAATTTAAAGTTTAAAAGGATTAATTTTAAGTTTAGAAGGATTAATTTAAAGTTTAAAAGGATTAATTTTAAGTTTAGAAGGAGTAATTTGAAGTTTAGTGCAATTTAAGTGATTTAACGATTAGAAAACGTAGTAAACCTTTTACAAGAGCCAATCGAATTTGAAGAAAAGGTTTGTTTGAAATAAATAAAATTAGTTTAAGTATCGACGGTTTTAATAAAATTATAATGAACTATAGTTTTTTTTGCAACCCCCGATCCCCGTCCCACCCTCTAAAAGAAAAAGATTATCCCATAAATTATATTTTCTTATATATCGTCACTGAGTAGGGAGAGACTCCAAAATCGTGGCCAAAAATACACAGGCACGATGAGCTGGTCCAAGCCCAGCCTCGCGAGTAAAAATAGCGCAAACACATCAGCGCTCCTCAAGTTCCCCCTTGGCAGTACGAACTTACGGCGGAGGGATACAACGCCAAATTTGTCGTAAGAAACAAAAGTAGTCCTACGAAAAGCGCGTCTTGAAAACTTTCGTTTCCAAAGTAAACAACGGGAAACAGGCTGACGGTTTCTTGTAAATACATTTTATTATTATTAATTATAATTATTAAAAATGGCTAATTATTACACAGGTTTCGTACAAAATTTCCGGAATTAAATTCCCTGACATTTCCAGGTTTTCCCTGACTATTTTTGGAGAATAAATGAATGGTTTGAGATAAAAACCTTGAAAAATATTTCCTTACAAAAAATTTATTGGCCGGATTTTTTTTGGGGTCATTTTAAAATTCCTTGACTTTTCCCTGACATTAAGGAATGATTTTCAAATTCCCTGTACGAACCCTGTTATAGGACGTAAAATTAATTTAACCATTCTAATAATTATATAAAACCAATAACAATTAAAATGATTTTAAACTCGCGTCAACCGAAGAGAAAAACACACCGTACAAGTAAAAGATAAAGGCGAGATTTGAAAAATAACGACGTTGAAATCAACGAAGATAGTTATCGCTATTTCCACTTTGCATCTAAAATTTCGATCAGTGAAAAAGCAGTAATCGTACGCTTGTGGGATCACACACACACACGACAAAAAGAAGTCGTCGCGTACTAGAGGCGTTCGCGACCCGCCTCAATTAGCTTTCGAATATCGGCGTCGGTAATGGCCTTATATTGATAATTATATCGGCGACAATTGGGAAGAGAGATGGAGCCACGAGATGCGCGTATTATTCCGGGCCACCAGCGCCGGAAGTAGTCGCGGAAATGGGGAGAAGCGCGGGATGGGGGGGGGGGGGGGGCGGGTTCTAATTAAGCCTCTCTCTTCTTAAAGACGAAATGGTACGTTTTCAAAGGGAGACTCATTAGCCATCGCGTACGTTAGGACACCTAAATAAGAAACATTATCGCCTTTTGATCCGTTAGTTATCACCAGGTGGGGCTGAAAACTAGCCTCTTACGACGAGGGATCGTGGATAAATGCTCAAAAGTTTCATTAATTTTTCTAATTTATAAAATTGTCAGATATAGCTTAAAATTTATTTTCGTACCTTAAAAAAATAGCTGGATTCACGGTCCAAATTTGGATCCAAAGGGAATCAAGAATTTAATTCTGTTTGGATCAAATACTTCGACAAAATCGGAATAAAGTTGAGTTTCGTACATTGTAATTAGACTATAAAACGTGAAATTTCCCATCAAAGTCGATTTTTGATCTGTAGAATTTGGGCTATAATATTTTGCGGTCAAAGTTAATCGATCATTTTCAAAATCCAGTAGCTCTTTTCGGGGAATTAAGCGTCCCAGTGACGCACCCAGGGGTAGGATCAAATCATTAAAAAAAACATACAAATAAGAGCGTTATTAGGGGGCATCCTAACAACTATGGACCACCCGACTTCCCTGATATATCCTCGTTTTCTCACGGATATCTCCCTGATTTTTCAGATGTAAGATAACCTTAATTAAAACTAAGTTTACAGTGATCTCATTTCAAGATTATCATTTAAGCTAAATTCGTTCCATATCATAATATAAAAGAAGTAATAGAGTCAATAATTTAAACTTATTAATGTAAATTTGTCAAACTTTCTGAAACATCATAGATTCATAAATTTCCCTGATTTCTACAAAAAAAAATGGAAATTTCCCTGACATTTCTGTCAACAATCGAATTCGAATTCGCTGATATTTCCCGATTTTTCCGGTCCGTACGAACCTCGTGACGACCCAACATTCAACTTGAGCTAAAAAAATTGATACTTTTTCAGCGAGGAATCCCCCAAAATCCCAATTTAACATTACATTATTAACTGTCTACGCGAAAGCGAATTTTTTCATTTCCAAAAAACGGCCAACTCTTTAAATAACGGCGCAACGCGAATTTGACGAGCGGCCCCCGAAGAGTCGGTCGGTGGCGCGGTAGTTCCATCTGTTACGCCAATCGCGAACTAACCCGGATCGGAAAAGAATGGCTCGCGTTCTCGGCGGCAAAGTCGGCCGCTCCTTTTGTGTTTAATGACAAGTGCGACCATTACACGTGATGAACACGCTGTAATCTTTCATCGTCCTACTTTCCGGGCCTGTTGGACAATTCATTTTCGCATTATGAACCGGCGGAATTAGCCCAGGTCCGATGAATACGACGCAAAAACCGAACCTTCGCGATCTCCAAAATTACCAAGGATCAAACGAGCCTAACTTCCAAACGGAATAAATTTCGACGGGGATTAAATGCATCGCGTAATTAAAGTACTTTCAGCATCCGCTTCTAATAAAAACTATCTTTTGAAGAGTAAATGAAAATCCAAACGTTCGTTTAAGATTGTTAATTTCCCCTGGAAATGCTTCGGTTATAATGTGATATCATCACGGTCGAAGACGCCACAACATTTTCAGATTCAAATTCCCTGACTATAAAATGTTTTCAAATATTTTCCCTGACTTTTTAACGCCAACATTTGTATTTTATATTTTACTTTTATCAGAAGTTAATGAATTTAAAAGGTTATTGCAATGTTGAAAAAATTAGCCAAACTTTCAAGGAAATAAATGATAATCGTAGAATTTGTCATAGATCTAGGGTAAAATTACCTTCAAAAAGTGCCAAGATAAAATTTAATTCCCTGACTTTTTCCTGACCTTTCCCTGACTTTTTAGGCCCATTTTTAAACTCCCTGACGTGTGGCAACCCTGAATGACATACCGGGATGATTTGATTTTTTGGGCTTACTTCTCGAGCAAGAGGTGAAATGGGGTAAATTTCGAAAATATCAATACGGAATATCAGAAGTAAATGAACCGAAGTTATCAGACTGCTATATTCCCCATGTTGGAGGCGTTTTCCTTATGAAGTTACATGTTTACCTCCTAGGCCGTAAAAGAAACGTTTTAGTTTTTATGAAACCATTTTTTATACATAGAAATAGCTATACCCACAATTCCCAAGCGCAATTTATCGCGTCAAAAGACGGGGATGGAAATTAGCTTTTATTTGACTCGTTTTCTCATCATTTTCACAAGGAAAACGCCCTCCGATTCTGAGCGCTATTTCGATAACTTCGGTTCATTTACTTCTGGGAATATTAAATAATCAATTAATTACAACTTCGGTCTAGAGTGACAATAACTAAGTTATCAGGTATTCAAATAGTAGGTAAAAACGAGAAATATCATAATCAAGATGTCCCGGACATTTAAGTACACACAATCCTAAAATATGTTTTAAATATGAAATTTAAACAAATTTCCAATTATCTTGTACATTAACTTAACAAACCCAAGAATTTTCCGAATTACCTGGTTTTGGAAGTAGCGAAACGCAAACACGTTAATTTAAACTAATTTTTAGACAAACCGAATTTTTCGAGTTAACGCGGAAGGAATTGTTCCGAGTTTTCACCCAGTGCCACAAGCTGGGATCGAACCCGGCTCCTCTTGCTGCGAGGCGAAAGTGCTAAACACTCCGCCACCCCAATTTGCATTAGAAGCTAAATACGGCCGAGGAGAAATTTATCAATAAATAAAGAGCGTAGTGTGGCGCGGGACGGGTCAAATCCAAGATTCAAAAGTCAATAGGTACTATAATATAATATAATAATATATCATATTCGGGCTATTTTAGTCAAATATATTAGTCAAGAAGCCAGATTTTGAGCTAGAAAATAGATTATAACCTAATCTAGATAATTATTATTGGCTATTTTTTTTAACGAAATGATGTTTTTTCTAATACGCAAACTTTTAAATTATTATTACTCGGACTACGGTGCTACACCACTCATATTATTATGATATTATATTTTGATATAATAAATTTTGAAAAAAGGAATCTTTTAGTGGAAATTATTTGTTTCGTAATATTTACATCATTTTAATGGAATAATTGATTATTAGCCACTCGATTCACCTAAAAAAGTAGCATATAGGTAACACCGTTCTAAAGTCACTAAAAGTTCATTTCCAAAAATTAAATAGAGGATGAGTTACTTAAATAATTAAATTTTAAATAAAAGGGAAATAAAATAAGTTAATAAACGCTTTAATAAAACATCTTCAAGGAAATCGCGCAGAACTAAGATTTCCTTAGCAACCTGCAACTTACTGTTTATATAGTGCTTGTCGAAATAATGGAAATTTTCAACCTGTAAACAGAACGTCGTGTTTTTGCTAAGCTTAAATATGTCCAAAGAAAGCTACGTAAAGGTGAAAAGTTTCCATTAATAATAATAATAATAATAATAATAATAATAATAATAATAATAATAATAATAATAAAAGGCTTTTATTGGAAAACTCTTTCAGATACATCTGATTTACAAAGAGGTCCAGTCTAATTAAATTAATTATTTCGACAAGCGCTATATGAACAGTAACTTACAGGTCCTGGTTCTCGGAAATATTACTTCTTGGCGATTTCCTTAAATATGTTTCATTATTGCTATTTTTAAATTAGGGCATTTTTCATTTAATTACAATGAAGTATAAGACGGGTCCAGTCAACCCTCCAAACCTTAACCTTTCAACTCTTTTCTGCACATTTCTTAAAGCCATTACATTTTTCCAGGAGTTTCTTCCTCGTTAGATTTTGAGACGAAGCAGACCAAAGTGAGTAGACGATACTACTACACCCGAATACATTCGACATAAAAGCAGCCACAGGCGCTTCGTTAGTATCTTCTCCGACTGTTTGCACCCCTCGTAAACGTGTTGCCAAAACTTTGGAAAGAAAATCAGGCGGCATTGGCGGTAGAAATCCATAAACAAACGTACGTGTAACGGAAACTCTTCACTCGACGAAGATTCTAGCTAGAACAAATAAACTACTGGACCCGAATCAAGATAGCGCCACGGTGTCGGGTATCGGAAAGATTTCCACTCAACTTTTGTACCACGCGAGTGATACAAGCGATCGACGTTAGACTTAATATCTTTAGCTTATCATCTTAAGTTTGTATATTTGTGTGGAAAAGTTTATCGATTCTCTCGATAGAAGCGCTGTCGTGATTTGACAGGGTTGCCTACGTTTTTTCACAATCAAATTCCCTGACTTTTCCAGGTTTTCCCTGACCATCTCCGGTGATTTTCCCCGACTTATTTTGTGCCAAGATTTTGTATTTTTTAACCTATATTTTAGTAAAAGTTTCCTATTTGCAACCGAAATTAAATTCCCTGGAATTTCCCTGATTTTTAGACATTTTTAAAATTCCCCGACTTTTCCAGGAATTCCCAGTTTTCCTGGTACCGTGACAACCCTGTTTGAAGAACGGGATTTGGGCTCGCGATTCGGGTCCGGTAGTTTGTTCGTCCAAGAAGTTTGTTTATAGTCAGGGCTGGATTAACCATTAAACGAGATAAGCAAAAAATTTTTGCTTAGGGCAACAAACTTACATAGTCAAAATTTAAGAAAATAGAGTTATTTTCTACCCTCAAACATTGGAAATACTGTCTTCGAGGTTGAAGTTCGATTAGTAGAGATTTATCAACTTTTGCGTTATCAAGTGTAATATAA
Organism: Leiobunum rupestre; assembly: GCF_980474605.1. Taxonomy (NCBI): domain Eukaryota; kingdom Metazoa; phylum Arthropoda; class Arachnida; order Opiliones; family Sclerosomatidae; genus Leiobunum; species Leiobunum rupestre. The sequence continues at coordinate 40,479,759 of NC_143387.1, forward strand.
TTCTACTGTTTATTATTGTTTTCATTATTTTATAGGGGCCCAGGGGAATCGAAATGTTTAAAGCGCTTAGGGTAGCAAAAGGGATTAATCCGCCCCTGCCTATAGTCTAGATGGAGTCGTGGATTTTCAACAGAACGACATTTGTTGTTTGTTTCGCGAATGTAAATGTCGTGAATTTGTCGGCGGAAAGGCGCAATTGGGTTTTCCTGACTGCAGTCAGGATTGCGGAAGGCGAGGCTTAATAAAGAGCCTAATCGAAAGATATTACGCGGATGATTAAACTTTAAGTTTCTTCGCGAGACCACCAGCCGGGTTTAAAAGAGCGAAAGTAAGCGGAATAGCTCGCGTCCGTTGGCAGTGAAAGCGTCGTTGCAGCGCGCGGGAAAGGTCCATCCGACTGAAATGTAGCGGACGTAATTTCTCTCAACGCTGACGACCGACAAGAGAAGAAATACCGAACGCCTTTTCCCAGTCTTTTCCGCGATTGAAGCTGACCAGGCTAAAATCCGGCGAACAAGACGCCGCCACAGTCGCGGCGTAGAGCGCTGTTTAGCCAATACTACTTTCATTATTTGGAAAGCCGGCTGGAAATTCTTGTTCCAGGGGGAAGTCATTTCGGACCTGGCTGCAATTTTGAAACGAGAGTGGTATTTGAAGTGAGAGAAACGCTTCGAAGCTTAATTGAGGGTGTGGCTCTTGTCAAACGGTGGGAAAAAAGGTTTGACCAAAACCGGCCTTCGATCATTTTCTCAAGTTCTTCCCAATTACTGACTACTTTTAGAAAATACTGTATCGAGAATGTTTATTCTAAAATATGCACAATTTGTACTTTTCATTATTAATTAATTATTACAGGGTGTCCACTAAAAATGAAAAATTATAAATTACTGAAAAACGTTTTTTTTTTTATTTTAAAATTTCTATCGAACATTCCTCGTGCAGGGGGACATTTACTAGTGTAAAATTGAATGACCTTGAACCTTGTCTTCAAGGTCATTCAAAAACTATCTCGAGAACCGTTTACGGATTTAGTTCCAATTAGAAAGTTTTTTGCTTGCCATATTATTGGTTCGGATAACTTTGATTTGACCAAATTTCACAAATCAGAAGCCGAGAAATTTAAGGTTAATGAATTGAACCGGATTTCTGTAAGATTGGTTGTCATGACAACAAGTTTTAGAATAATTGAACTCCGTCGTTAAACGAGCTCAAGCATGTATCGTAGCCGACGGTGGCATAATTGAACCGTTGTTAACTATTCAGTATTTATTTGATTTAGTCACGTTAAAACTTATCAGATTATTTTGTTATCAAACACTAAATTCATTCACCTTCAATTTCTCGACTTCTGATTGGTCAAATCCAAGTTATTTCAACTAATAATGTGGCGACCAACAACTTTCTAATTGGAACCAAATACGTAAACGGTTCGCGAGATAGTTTTTGAATGACCTTGAAAGTATGGTTCAAGGTCATTCAATTCTACACTAGTATATGTCCCTCTGCACGAGGAATGTTTTAAATTTAAAAAAACTTCTTCAGTTATTTATCATAATTCGTTTTTAGTGGAAACCCTGTATAAGTTTAACCAGAAGCACGTAGTATACCTCAGTATCCATCTAGAATATAAAAATGAAACTTTTCCTTCGCGGCTAAACCTTTACCGCCGGTATTACTTTGACTAACGATGTTAAATATGGAAATCAAACTGCTCAATTATTTCAAAACCATATATACATTATGTCACTATACTGTTTACAATGGTAACCTTTTCAATAGCACACGCAATATAATAATTTTTCATTTAAGGTCCACTAACAGGGATGCCACAGTTTTTTCACATTCAAATTCTCTGACTTTTCCAGGTTTTCCCTGACCATCTCCGAAGATTTTCCCTGACTTATTTTTGGCGAAAATTTATAATTTTTTCCACTACATTTTTGCAAAGGTTTTCTATTTATGCTTATACTCAAATTCCCTGATTTCCAAAGAAATTACCGGGTTTCCAAATACTATGGCAACCCTGTTATATACAGATGATTTACATAATAATATTAATAATAATAATAATAATCAGCTAGGTTAATACCCTTGGCACCACCTTAGGCCTAAGTCATCAAGCGACTTTTAAAGCCATTAATTCAGGTGGCCAGGTTGCAATGCGTAGGAGGGTATGACTAATTATTTAAAAAAATGCAGTATAGGGAGATGGATACTCATACTATAGATATATTATTTACTTTTGGTTCAACTAAATGCAACGAAATATAAATCTATATAGGAAGACTATAACGGGCAAACATTTGCAAGGCGATTAGCGCAATCTAGTGAATATATCGTCACCTATACGCTAAACTCGCCAGGATCGAAATTCGGTCGAGATTCGTATCCATTGATTATTTTGGGCGTTTCACCCCGAGACGGATCGAAATGCAATAACCCTTTCTCGCCCCCCCCCCCCCCACGGGGAATTGTCCAATCTGAAAAAGATCGGAATTTGAATGAAAAAAAAATCTCCCCCGATGTCAGTGAAGACGGCATGATCCGGCTCTTCCGCGAACCGTCTGAAGGAAGTAGTAGATATTCCGATAGCGTCGACCCGAAGAAGCGCCAAAAACAGAAGACTAAAAGCAAGAACGCGCGCGTGCACTGACCGTTTTGCGAATGCCCGCCCAATTACACCTTCATTCGGAGATTCTACTTTGCCCTTCTTCGAAATTCGTCAGCGAGGGTCTAGCCACTTCAGATTTCTAATTTACGAATATTTCTGGAGTTCCCGATATTTAGGATAATTCTAAATATTTCTGGAGTTCCCGATATTTAGGATGATTCTAAATATTTCTGGAGTTCCCGATATTTAGGATAATTCTAAATATTTCTGGAGTTCCCGATATTTAGGATGATTCTAAATATTTCTGGAGTTCCCGATATTTAGGATAATTCTAAATATTTCTGGATTTCCCGATATTTATGATAATTTTACATATTTCTTCCAATATTAATTCGTCGTTCTTGAGATTTCCAATATTAATTCGTCTTTCTTGAGATTTCCAATATTCATTCGTCTTTCTTGAGATTTCCAATATTAATTCGTCTTTCTTGAGATTTCCAATATTCATTCGTCTTTCTTGAGATTTCCAATATTTATTCGTCTTTCTTGAGATTTCCAATATTCATTCGTCTTTCTTGAGATTTCCAATATTCATTCGTCTTTCTTGAGATTTCCAATATTCATTCGTCTTTCTTGAGATTTCCAATATTAATTCGTCTTTCTTGAGATTTCCAATATTAATTCGTCTTTCTTGAGATTTCCAATATTAATTCGTCTTTCTTGAGATTTCCAATATTAATTCGTCTTTCTTGAGATTTCCAATATTCATTCGTCTTTCTTGAGATTTCCAATATTTATTCGTCTTTCTTGAGATTTCCAATATTCATTCGTCTTTCTTGAGATTTCCAATATTTATTCGTCTTTCTTGAGATTTCCAATATTTATTCGTCTTTCTTGAGATTTCCAATATTCATTCGTCTTTCTTGAGATTTCCAATATTCATTCGTCTTTCTTGAGATTTCCAATATTCATTCGTCTTTCTTGAGATTTCCAATATTAATTCGTCTTTCTTGAGATTTCCAATATTAATTCGTCTTTCTTGAGATTTCCAATATTCATTCGTCTTTCTTGAGATTTCCAATATTTATTCGTCTTTCTTGAGATTTCCAATATTAATTCGTCTTTCTTGAGATTTCCAATATTCATTCGTCTTTCTTGAGATTTCCAATATTAATTCGTCTTTCTTGAGATTTCCAATATTAATTCGTCTTTCTTGAGATTTCCAATATTAATTCGTCTTTCTTGAGATTTCCAATATTAATTCGTCTTTCTTGAGATTTCCAATATTAATTCGTCTTTCTTGAGATTTCCAATATTCATTCGTCTTTCTTGAGATTTCCAATATTTATTCGTCTTTCTTGAGATTTCCAATATTCATTCGTCTTTCTTGAGATTTCCAATATTTATTCGTCTTTCTTGAGATTTCCAATATTAATTCGTCTTTCTTGAGATTTCCAATATTTATTCGTCTTTCTTGAGATTTCCAATATTCATTCGTCTTTCTTGAGATTTCCAATATTCATTCGTCTTTCTTGAGATTTCCAATATTCATTCGTCTTTCTTGAGATTTCCAATATTAATTCGTCTTTCTTGAGATTTCCAATATTTATTCGTCTTTCTTGAGATTTCCAATATTCATTCGTCTTTCTTGAGATTTCCAATATTCATTCGTCTTTCTTGAGATTTCCAATATTCATTCGTCTTTCTTGAGATTTCCAATATTAATTCGTCTTTCTTGAGATTTCCAATATTAATTCGTCTTTCTTGAGATTTCCAATATTCATTCGTCTTTCTTGAGATTTCCAATATTTATTCGTCTTTCTTGAGATTTCCAATATTAATTCGTCTTTCTTGAGATTTCCAATATTCATTCGTCTTTCTTGAGATTTCCAATATTAATTCGTCTTTCTTGAGATTTCCAATATTAATTCGTCTTTCTTGAGATTTCCAATATTAATTCGTCTTTCTTGAGATTTCCAATATTAATTCGTCTTTCTTGAGATTTCCAATATTAATTCGTCTTTCTTGAGATTTCCAATATTCATTCGTCTTTCTTGAGATTTCCAATATTTATTCGTCTTTCTTGAGATTTCCAATATTCATTCGTCTTTCTTGAGATTTCCAATATTTATTCGTCTTTCTTGAGATTTCCAATATTTATTCGTCTTTCTTGAGATTTCCAATATTTATTCGTCTTTCTTGAGATTTCCAATATTTATTCGTCTTTCTTGAGATTTCCAATATTTATTCGTCTTTCTTGAGATTTCCAATATTCATTCGTCTTTCTTGAGATTTCCAATATTCATTCGTCTTTCTTGAGATTTCCAATATTCATTCGTCTTTCTTGAGATTTCCAATATTTATTCGTCTTTCTTGAGATTTCCAATATTTATTCGTCTTTCTTGAGATTTCCAATATTTATTCGTCTTTCTTGAGATTTCCAATATTTATTCGTCTTTCTTGAGATTTCCAATATTTATTCGTCTTTCTTGAGATTTCCAATATTTATTCGTCTTTCTTGAGATTTCCAATATTTATTCGTCTTTCTTGAGATTTCCAATATTCATTCGTCTTTCTTGAGATTTCCAATATTTATTCGTCTTTCTTGAGATTTCCAATATTTATTCGTCTTTCTTGAGATTTCCAATATTTATTCGTCTTTCTTGAGATTTCCAATATTTATTCGTCTTTCTTGAGATTTCCAATATTTATTCGTCTTTCTTGAGATTTCCAATATTTCTGGTGGATTTCTACAGAAATATATATTTGGATTTCTCGCAACGTGTACGCCAGATTTCTTAAATTGTTGGCCGTGTTTTATTTGGCTCTTATTTTGCGAAATCCGTTTATCGAGAACGATAAAATTCTACGCAGACCCGTAAAACTTGGTTTTCACTAGCGCCGCTCGTAACGCTGAGTTTTTCAATTTTGACGTACGTGCGCAAACAAAACCGCAGTAGTGGAAATTAAGCTTAAAATACGCGAGAAAATTGCAATTATTCCGCAACATAATTTATAAAGTTTGCGTTCGTGAAATAGCCAAATAGTTCTTGATTTTATCCGATTTTCTTAAATCTGATTTGATTTAAATCGGATTTTAATTACCATATAACCTTTTTAAACATTATAAATTGTAATTTAAATTGATCTGAATTAAATCTCTGTACCACTTGAAAATTATTTCGGTTCGAATTTTAAGTGTTGTACATTTTCATAAATACATAGAAATACAGTAAGTGCATTAAATGAAATGATTTTACCAAGAAGCAAAAGTCATTTTTTACTTTTAAACACGCTCTCATATTCCAAACTTTCAAAATAAACCTTTATATTAAGTCATTACGCTTGCCGAACTTGTTTTAATGTATCGCTTTCGTCACGAGATACGTAGGAGTTCAGTTCAGTTTTGAGGGTTAGATCTTTATAAAAAGGCCGACTCGACGAATTTTAATTCGTGTCTTGTTCAACTTGTTAAAACGTTCCACGCGCGTCTTAATATTTTAGCGTAAAAGGCGCGCGCACTTTTTAATTTCAGGGAGCACGCCCATTTACGCTAAAATATTAAGACGCGCGTGGAACGTTTTAAAAAGTTGAATTAAGCCTAGTTCCCACTTAGTGGAAAAACCAATTTTCACGCTGAAAATTGACGCTCGCGAATAAAATTTGCGATTTTTTTCAAATTCGCCGCTAAAGTCGCGTCTCCGCGGTATCTAGCGAATGTTCTATTTTTTGACGTCCACACTTTGGCGATAAAAAGCTTCAGCCAATCAGAAAACGCGTTCCCTCGATCTATTCCGCTCCCGTCCGTCACTTATTAAGCCTAGGTCTTTAGAAAAGCGGCTCAGCCAACTTGACCAAGATACTGAAGTAAAGGTATTTATCTCACGAATAGAATCGTTTATTTATTGAAATTATCAACAAGCACATCCATTTGGTTCATTTTGAACTGATTTTTTATGTTAGGCCTAAAACATTTCTAAAAACCCGTACGAGCTGTTTTCAGCGTTTTTAAATTTTCTCGCTAAAGTGAGAACCGCTTCCCCAGCGACCGAAAAAACGCGTCTTTTTTTCATTGCGCGAAAATTTTATTCGTCTCGAAAATTCGCCAAGTGGGAACTAGCCGAGTTTATGCTAGCTATATTTTTAATTTCCTATTAGCATCGTCAATGATTAAACATTTGGAAAATTCCAGGTATGCTATAGCCTATTTTAGCCTACCCGGTTCTTACGCAACAAACACAAATTTTGATTCATTCGGAATTTCGTCGTCGTCAGCTATTGGGTGAAAAACATCACGTGAGGGGAAATTGAGCGGGGAAGCACAGGTGCGATCACCGGCGAACATTAATAGAGTGAAAAGGGAGACCCCCCCCCCGTCCGCTGTTTGTCGCGATATAAAGGAGGAAACCATTTATAAAAGGAGAAACTTTACAACTTGGGTTATTAAATTTAGAGCCCCCCCCTTACTACAGCGCTGGACAAAGTCGGAAATTTGCAGATAATCGTTTATATTACGTGAATAAACCCGGCTCTGCGCGCGTCTACAAATAGACCTCGAGAACCTTGTTGACACTAGGTTCTCCGACTAAAAGTGTACTCTTTTTACCCTAAAACGTTTTATTCGCCTGTTCTTCGAATAAAATTGTACCATTTTTACCCTAACACGTTTTATTCGCCTGTTTTCGGACTAATTGTGTACTCTTTTTACCCTAAAACGTTTTATCCGCCTGTTTTCGGACTAATTGTGCACTCTTTTTACCCTAAAACGTTTTATTCGCCTGTTCTCAGACTAAAAGTGTACTCTTTTTACCCTAAAACGTTTTATTCGCCCGTTCTCAGACTAAAAGTGTACTCTTTTTACCCTAAAACGTTTTATTTGCCTGTTTTTCGAATAAAAGTGTACCCTTTTTACCCTAAAACGTTTTATTCGCCTGTTCTTCGAATAAAATTGTACCCTTTTTACCCTAAAACGTTTTATTCGCCTGATCTTCGAATAAAATTGTACCCTTTTTACCCTAAAACGTTTTATTTGCCTGTTTTTCGAATAAAAGTGTACCCTTTTTACCCTAAAACGTTTTATTCGCCTGTTCTTCGAATAAAATTGTACCCTTTTTACCCTAAAACGTTTTATTCGCCTGATCTTCGAATAAAATTGTACCCTTTTTACCCTAAAACGTTTTATTCGCATGTTCTTCGAATAAAATTGTAACCTTTTTACCCTAAAACGTTTTATTCGCATGTTCTTCGAATAAAATTGTAACCTTTTTACCCTAAAACGTTTTATTCGCCTGTTCTCGGACTAAAAGTGTACTTTTTTACCCTAAACGTTTTATTCGCCCGTTCTCGGACTAAGAGTGTACTCTTTTTACCCTAAAACGTTTTATTCGCCCGTTCTCGGACTAAAAGTGTACTCTTTTTACCCTAAAACGTTTTATTCGCCTGTTCTTCGAATAAAAGTGTACTCTTTTTACCCTAAAACGTTTTATTCGCCTGTTCTCGGACTAAAAGTGTACTTTTTTACCCTAAAACGTTTTATTCGCCCGTTCTCGGACTAAAAGTGTACTCTTTTTACCCTAAAACGTTTTATTCGCCTGTTTTCGGACTAAAATTGTACTCTTTTACCCTAAAACGTTTTATTCGCCTGTTCCGGGGATGAGAATTACTACCCCCCATAAACTATTCGCCTGTTCCGGGGTATTATAGCTACTGTGTTTACTCCTTCTGAAAAGGAGTTGTCAATGGAGTAAAATCGGATTATATCGCCTGCTAGCCCGAAATTATCTGCTAAAAAGGTCACAGGCAGCCATTTTGGAAAAACGTTTTTACTCCGACTCAAACTATTCGCCCCCACAGAATCGGAGTAAAATGACGTCATAGCCTTACTCCTCTTACCCTACTCCGAAATTCCGGAACAAGCGAAAAGAGCCCACCTACTACAGAAAAGGTATTTTTGTAAATTTAAAAACTAAATTTAAACTAAAATGTCTATTTTTAAAGGGAATATCACCCGCAATGTAATCTTTATGGAAGACCCCTTCAATTTTTCAAATTTCCCTGTACAGTGGCGCCAAACATTTTTAAAGCCAAAGGCGAGAACGGCCCGAGCTGCAAATGTTGGGTGTTCCACACCAAATACCTGAGGTTATATTCCCTTTAAGAAAAATACGCGACACGGAGAAATGCTACTTATTCGCAAATTGGTTTTTAAAGGCCGACTACATAGTTGTTCGGTTGACTCGGTCTTTAACTGGAAGTTGGCTGGCTGCATGGCCCGTGAGCTTTGCAGGCAGCCAACGTCCAGTGAAAAGACGAAATAAACCAAACTACTATGTAGTCGGCCTTTAAAAGAAACGTCCTAATTGGATAATAATTCAGGGTTAGAACAGCTTTATCAGATACAAATTCCTTGACCATTTTTAAGATTTTCAGCAACTATTTTGGAAATTTTAATTTATATTTGCTTTGCAGTTTTTACTAGTTAAAATTCATTGGATTTTAGATTAATTTTTAGATTATCTAGCTTTCCCAGGTACTGTGACAACCGTGTCATTTCAGGGTTGCCACAAAAATTTCAGTTTAAAATTTCCGGACTTTTCTTTGTTCTCCCTGACCACTTATAAATTTTCCCCGACCTTTTTTTAAGGGCAAAATATGTCATTTTGGAACTTTATTTTTACTTTTATTCTATTTTAATCTTTTTATTTCAGCTTTTATTTTAATTATTAACTATATAACCATTCGGTTCAGGATTCGTACAAAATTTCCGGAATTAAATTCCCTGACATTGCCAGGTTTTCCCTGACCATTTTTTTTAAGAATAAATGAATGGTTGAAAAATATTTATTATGAACATCTTTCAAAAATTTATTTGTCCGATTTTTTATGGGGTCATTTTAAAATTCCCTTACTTTTTGTGGTCATTTTAAAATGCCCTTACATTTTTGGACCATTTTCAAATTCCCTGACCTTTAGGAAACATTTTAAAATTCCCTGACTTTTCCAGGTTCGGTTATAGGTTAAATTCCTTGACTTTTCCTGAGCCGATGCAACCCTGTCTTTTGGGTGTTGGTCCATTTGATCGAAAAATATGTGATCGACAGTCGATCATTATACGTTGCAATTGATCGAAATTCCATTTGATCGAATCCCATTTGTCATTTGTTTCATAAGATCGAACCTTCAAATGATCGAATACTATTTGATCGAATTCAAAAGTATTTATAGTACCAGTTGGTATGTTTTTATTTTACCGAATGTCAATATGAAGTGCAGAAGGAATAATGATGGAATAATTCATTGCTTTAACTGTATTAAGCCACAAAGATGAAGAGATTTTTACTTTATACACTATATGATATAAATTGGGTCAGGTTAGGTTAGGTCAGGTCAGGTTAGGTTAGGTCAGGTTAGGTTAGGTTAGGTTAGGTACGCGCGCCGTAGGCTCGTATGCACCGTTGCCTTTTCGATTTACTCCCAAAAACTAGTAGTTTTACCCTACAGTAGCTTTCGATCAAATTTCGTTCGATCAAATGCCATTCGATCAAATGGGACCCGTTCGATCATTTGGGAATCGATCAAATAGACTCAAACCGCATTTTGTGTCGTTTTAAATTTCTCTAATGTCTTGATTATATTTCCCCTCAAAGAAGATTTGTTTTTGAACGTTATAATTGTTTTCTATTTGTATAAATAACCGGGAATGAGGTCGGCGCATTCCTCGGAGGGGCCGAAGGTGATGTCGAGAAGCTAGACGTTTGACCATCAACGGCGAGAGGCCATTGGAGTCAATCGAGCGAAAAGGCGACCTCGGCCCCCGCGGGTATCGACCCTTTCTTAGCCGTCAGGCCAAGAATTCCAGATATTTCCCCCGCTAGATGGAGCGTACCCTACGAAAAATAAAACTTTCATTTCCTAGCTGAAACCAAATAGCCGCGTATCTACGCCGAAATTGACCAAATTTAAAATGTTCTTAAAAATAAACCGTCTTATTTCAGCGCCCACACATTTATATTTGACATTTACTATTTTTCAGCCGACGGATTAAGCTTTCCCACAAACCGCGTAAAAGGTCGCCCATTTAGAGTTGAGTAGCGAATGCGATATCATGTCTTAGCTTGAGGATAACGGTCGTTCGTCAATTACGTCACGCAAATCGACCCCAGCCCTCAACTAAGAGTGACAACTGGAAAGACCCCAGAACCTAAATTACGTCACTACATTTAAAAACACCAGAAAAGTTAAATTCAAAATGATTTTACTTACACAAAACTAATCGTGATATTATTATAAATGATAAAAACTAATATTAAATGGAAAATGTACCTTAAAATAACTAAGGTTATATGACGTAACATTTAGTAACGATACTATTAAACTCCTTTTAGTGCGTTTATTCTTCCAACAATGGACCAAGCAATCCTTAGAGGGACTCAACTTATTATTTGTTGAGTTAAAAGTGAAGCAACGTTGCTATATACTTTAAAGGGAATATAACCTCAGGTATTTGGAAGCGCTCCTCTCTTTTCGCTCTTTTTTTAGCAATAAAATAGGCGCTCCTCTCTTTTCGCTCTTTTTTGAGCGGTAAAATAGGCGCTCCTCTCTTTTAGCTCCTTTTTGAGCGGTAAAATAGGCGCTCCTCTCTTTTCGCTCTTTTTTGAGCGCTGAAATTGGCGCTCCTCTCATTTTCGTTTCGCGCTCTTTTAAAAAAACATTTTGCCGCTCAATTTCGCTCACAAATGTTCCTGTACAATCTGTACAGGAAAATTTAAAAAATTGAAGGGGTCTTCCATAAAGATTGCTTTGCAGGTTATATTCCCTTTAATCATCTTCAGTAGCTAATTAAAGAATTTGGCACTTTTCGGAAGGAACACTTTGGTATTAAGACTATTTGCGACCGAAAACCATCTCGCCAATGAAATCTAGATAGGTAGCGGCTAGAGCAGACGCTTTTAGTTTTTCCTCATCGTTATTCTTAAATTTGACTTTATAAATAATGTTACTTGCATTAATATAATTTTTGCATCGTTTGCTTATATTTTGATATGTTCATTTTAGAAAAACGTTCTAATGACTTTTTAATTAGTCTGTAGCAGACGCTAGATCATAGGCGCAACCTCTGAGAACAGGGTTGCCACAAAAATTTAAGATTCAAATTTCCTGACTATTCCCGGTTTTCCCTGCCCACTTTTTAAGGCCAATTTTTTTATTTTATACTTCACTTTTATCAGAAGTTAATAAATTTAACTGGACTCATACTTCAGTAAAACCGTTATTGCAATGTTGAAAAAATTTGCCAAACTTTCAAGGAAATAAATGATAATCATAGAATTTGTCATAGCTCTAGAGAAAAATTACCTTTAAAAAGTGTCAAGATAAAATCTAATTCCCTGACGTTGTACAAATTCTTAAAATTCCTGGACCTTTCCATGACTATTTACGGCCATTTCAAAATTTCCTGGCGCGTGGCACCCCCCGGAGAAGCTAGCGCCACCTAGACTCGTTTCGGTCGCGAATAGCAGCACCACCCCGTTCTCCATCCCAGTTACTTTTTCAACGCACGCAGCCCTTTAATAGACTTGTTCGTCCATGATACAATACCAGTGAAGGTCTAGCTGCAGGGATGGTTAATAAAGTTAACGTAACAACTAATACGAGATTAAATGCGGAAGAAATGGAAGCGGGACCGCTGTGCCAAGAATTAGCGTAGAGGCACGCGCGGGTCCCCTTCAAGATATTCGTAATTAACTACGTCGCGGACGTAAAAAGCCTAACACGTACGGTCAATTCATCTATATTATTCTTATTAAAAAAAGGGGTGGGGGGAGGGAAGTTGAACAATAATAAATGACTTCGGAGAGAGGACGACGTCGCGGCGACGGCAGGCACACCCTCCGGCCCGCGCCCTACGCCCCACGCCGCCCAAGCGAGCAGTACAGGGCGACGCTCGCTCTTGGCTTTCCCGTTACGCGCCCGTGTATTACTCCGATATTTTCTTGACAATTTTACACACTTTCCCTGGCCAAAATTAGACCATTTTTAACCAAAAGTTAACGAATTTATTAATATTTCAGTATATTTCATCTAAAAATATTATTGCAACCTAAAAATTTCACGATAAATTTAAATTTCCTCGACTTTTTACAAATTCTTTTATTAAACTTTTTAGGCTTATTTTTAAATTCCCAAATTTCCCTGACCGGTCACCGGTGGTAACCCTGTTTAATTAGTTCGAAGAAATACACTATTGGCATAAGATCAAGGCTGGTGATGAGACCGAAGGGGAATAGACCTTTCCATAAAATAAGCTACGATTGTTGAACTGGTTAATATGTCACTCATTCGTCACGAAATACGTAGAAGTTCAGTTTATACTTAAAAACCGGGTGCCTCGTCGAATTGACCCCAGGGCTTTTCGTAGTGAAACGTCATCGATACGTCATCGATACGTCACCCGCGACGCAGCAGCAACATCAAAACAAGAAGGCCAATGTTACTTTATAGAAAGGCCTATTAATATTCAACGCGCCGAGTAGGTGGGATTAACGTGCAGTGGGGGGATGAAATGATGGGGGGCGGAATTGATACACCATTGGCTCGTTTTCCCTCTGCGTTCGTAAGGGTATACTGTGCCCCCCCCCCCTTCAAAATTACGATGGACCAGGGAAACACGCAGTGTTACCCAAATGTCACAAATCGTTACTAATAATCAGTAAATGCATTTAAATGATGTAAATAATAGCTTTCAGATATGTAGCATCACCTACACGTGAGATAATGTTTCAGTTTTTCACAAAAGAACCATTAAAAACACCTTAAAGATATATAGCAGACAAATTCGAACAAAATAGCCAAAAGAAATAACTAGATTGGGCTATAATTGAGTTTCTAGCCCAAAACCTGGCAACTAATCTAGTATATTTGTCTAAAATAGCACAAATATATTTTTTCTTTGTTTTTTTTTATTTTTATTAAAATGTATTATTTGTCACTATTTGGCATATTAGCCAGTAAAATTATTATTTGCCACTATTTGGCATATTAGCCAGTAAAATTATTATTTGCCACTATTTGGCATATTAGCCAGTAAAATGTATTATTTGCCACTATTTGGCATATTAGCCAGTAAAATGTATTATTTGCCACTATTTGGCATATTAGCCAGTAAAATTATTATTTGCCACTATTTGGCATATTAGCCAGTAAAATTATTATTTGCCACTATTTGGCATATTATCCAGTAAAATGTATTATTTGCCACTATTTGGCATATTAGCCAGTAAAATTTATTATTTGCCACTATTTGGCATATTAGCCAGTAAAATGTATTATTTGCCACTATTTGGCATATTAGCCAGTAAAATGTATTATTTGCCACTATTTGGCATATTAGCCAGTAAAATGTATTATTTGCCACTATTTGGCATATTAGCCAGTAAAATGTATTATTTGCCACTATTTGGCATATTAGCCAGTAAAATGTATTATTTGCCACTATTTGGCATATTAGCCAGTAAAATTATTATTTGCCACTATTTGGCATATTAGCCAGTAAAATTATTTGCCACTATTTGGCATATTAGCCAGTAAAATTATTATTTGCCACTATTTGGCATATTAGCCAGTAAAAGTATTATTCGATGCGCAGCACCCTGTATTTGAGATGCGAAAAGCCAAAAAAAGGTCGTAAATTATTCAAAGCTCAAACCCGAATTCATACGAGGAGATAAAATATTTACATAACAAAAAAGGGGAAGAGGTCATCGTTGGAACCGGGACCCGGAATTTACGGGGGTCGGTGGATGATCGCGGAGGGAGCAGACTAGGTAACGCGAAACCAAGAATATATTCTTGTTAACGCCAGAATATGTGATCGCGACTATAGCCTGTTTCCTCAGCCTCGCGATGTTCAACCTTTACCGGGAGATAGGGGTAAATATTACGCCAGGAAAGTCGGAGGGGCGTGGTTATTCTCCCGGGAATCAATAATGAGCCCACTAATTCCCCGCTCAATCGAATCTATTCTTTTAGAAGCGTCGAAAAGCGTCAAAATATGTTTGGATAAATGAGCGCCAACACCTTTTTCCTAATTGTTTAATATAATGAACACGATTTCAGTTTCATCTAAGAACTTATTTAGGTTACTAACAAGGAGAGTACCCGAGGTGTTAATTCCCGATTTTGTTCAAAGTCGAGCGTAATGTAGACCCCAGAAGACGTTGCACTACCCATTCGATTCGCCATGGCAACCGAAAATGTTTTTAACCACTTAAAAAATAAAAATAATAACAAAATAATATAAAAATTATTTATGATTTAATCATTTATTCATTCAAATCTCGATTTATTCATTCAAATCTCGATTTATTCATTCAAATCTCGATTTATTCATTCAAATCTCGATTTATTCATTCAAATCTCGATTTATTCATTCAAATCTCGATTTATTCATTCTAATCTCGATTTATTCATTCTAATCTCGATTTATTCATTCAAATCTCGATTTATTCATTCAAATCTCGATTTATTCATTCAAATCTCGATTTATTCATTCTAATCTCGATTTATTCATTCTAATCTCGATTTATTCATTCTAATCTCGATTTATTCATTCTAATCTCGATTTATTCATTCCAACCTCGATTTATTCATTCCAACCTCGATTTATTCATTCCAACCTCGATTTATTCATTCCAACCTCGATTTCATTGGGTATTAGCCTAGCTGATTATAATAATTCATCCATTTTAATCGTGATATTGTCCATTTTAATCTTGAAATATCCGTTTTTGTACTAGTTAAAAACCACCTTAACAAGCTTTCAAAGTTTCAACATGGACAAAAATCTATAATTCAGCTACCGAGGAGGTCTATCTCTCATTGTTGGCAGTTTGACAGGTTATGTTGATGGGGATAAATACGAATGGAAACGTTGTTTCGGTCTCAAATTTAAAAATAGTAAATTTTTGGTCCCGTATAAATAATTTCGCGCCATTTCGCCGAAAGAAGCGTTGTTTTCGATCTTGAAAGTGATTAAATTTTCAATATAGCGAATATTCGGAGATTCTTCACCGTCGCTACCTGGAAGTTCCACACAGCGCCGAAGTTAGCAAATGGCGTATGTGTGAGCTTTATAGCCCGTTTAATACATTTATCGCGTCAACGTCGGCGAATTTGCTCGAACGAAATTGCTGCGCCCAAAACACCGCGACGCGAAAGAATTGAAAAGTGTATTTTCCACCAGTTAGAGATAATTTTCGATACTTTTTACGCAAAAAAAAAAAACAATTTAGTGAGTAACAAAAACCCGAAAATATTATTTAAACTCTAAACCACCTGTATTTTAACTACGTGAAAATACCTTTTAAATCTAAGTTTACTAGCAGCGGACACGCGGTGTTCTAGTTTCACGTTCAAATTTCCCCTTTCGAATACTAACATAACGTTAAATATCACATTTTGACCTAATATTTAAGTTAAAGGCCGACTACATAAATATTCGGTTTACTGTGTCTTTCACTGGAACTAGGCTGACTGCATGGCACATGTGTATTGCAGTCAGCCGACTTCCAGTGAAAGACAGAGTAAACCGAAGATTTATGTAGTCGGCCTTTAAGGAATATTCTTTTAATATGATGGGTACCTGAAACAAACTTGTTATTATTGAAAGATATAAAATTCCAAGATATATTCACCAGTTAAAGATTTAAAAAAAATTATGTCACGATTAAATGGATAAAATCACGAATAATTGGATTAAATGGACATTATAATGATTAAATCACGATTATTAGAACATCCTAAAGCGAGTTTCCCTTCGTGACCAACAATGAACAAATGTTGAGTTAACTCAAAACTGAGTTAATTTGCATTGTTTTCTTAAAGGCCGAGGTTTTTTTCTGCCTGTCCCCCTTTAAATTAACTTAGTGGAGCACAAATACCCTGGTGGCCTAATTTAAAGGGGGACAGGCAGAAGAAAACCTAGGCCTTTAAGTAAAATATTCCGTAAATTCCAGTTATTGGTATTCCCTCGAACCTTGGACCTGGTCATCACGACACTGAAGTGGGCGCTACAGAGATAATAGAAGTGGCATCTATTAAAAAATTTGTCACCGAAAAGCTTAACTATCACATAACGTATTTAGGTCATTGAGAACTTACCCGTCTACCTGCTAAGTCCGTTCCTATATCAAACGCAAACACATATTTTACCCTAATTTAACTACTAATTTATTTTACGATATAATTATTAATTAATCATAATTATTGAGGAAAGAAAAATATTATAAATTCCTAGCAAGAATTGATCTATTTATATATAAATAGATCAATTCTTGTTACTAGTGTTGTTAATTTTCCGGAAAAATAAAAAATTGAAACATAAATTACTTTTTAAGGGTTTTTAATGTTTTTAACTTTTTATCGATATAAAATGTCTAATATCAGTAAACATACTACAAAACATTAATAGTGTTACATTGTTAACCAGTTTAAACTAGTCTAGAGGTTTAACTTAACTTTTAGATTAGAAAAAATGAGGCGAAAAGGCCGCTTTATTTAAATTTGCAAACAATATATTAAACTAATCATGGAATGAAAACATTTTTTATTTTATGCGGAAAAATACGGAAAATTTTCCGACTTACAACACTATAAATTACCAACAGATGCCGCTAATAAAGCGGTTAAACCCGCGCTAAAAAACCGAACAAGGAATCGACGTGTAGCTTAATTGTGCACAGACTGTTTACCCTACGCGTTTTCTAGTCGTAATTTTTCCGTAAACGGATCGACGTATACTTTCTCGGGAACTTAAATACGTTCCGAGTTACACGACCGTGTAACACTAGCCTGGTACAATTACAATACGCCCATAACCCAGAAAGTCAGCGAAAAATATCCGGGGAAAGGCTTATATAAAAAAGGTATTGGTACTGAATTTTCAAAATATCGTATTTTATCATCTGCAAAAGCCCTCGGGTCACGAAAAGGGGACAAAGAATGAAGAAAAATGGAATACCAAAATCTTCCGAATGAGCATATTTTTACGAGAGGGGGCGCTGGTAAAAAAAGCGAAATGGATTCGGGCTACAGAAACGGAGCTTCGATAAAATCTGATGTGAGCGGAAGTGAGGTGGATCCGCTAGCGACTCTCCACCGGAAGTTTCGTCGTAGATCATTTTTCGGGAGGAGAGACGCTATTTATCGATATTGTACAATATTCAAGAATTCCGAAAGTATACAAGCGGGCCAGACCGGATCATTTTTAAAGTTAGAGAGGTTCGGCAAACAACAGTACTGCTCAATCATGGACCAATCTAAGGGGCTCACTGTTCCCGATATTTTGACACGGTACGCGTGGCTTAAATCGGAAGGCTTACTGAGGTACATCAATCGCTTTGAAGCGCCTCTAGAATTCTGTTCAACTATCACTAAGAGAATCTTAGTCGGGGCTTAGGCGACAGTACGTGCGATAAAGTTAGGTTAGGCTTAGTTCATTATTTTTTTAAGTTTAGAAATTAAATGGATTCCAGTGACTTTGATTAAAACTCATCCATACGCGGCTTACTGGTTATTTTTACACAATGGTTGAATACCATTACTCACACTTTTACAGACCCAATTTCAAAAATAAAAGGTCTAAAACTTACTAAGCCTAATCATTTAACCGACAACAACGGCGCCATTTTGTCAAAATTGAACGTGAACGCTCCAGCTTCTCAGCGAAACTCTGCCGGAAATGGACTTTAGCGACGCCAAGTTGATCCACATGGGACTAAAATTATCCGTGATTTTCCTATTCCCAGCCCAAATAGTGAGTTATCTTAGATTCTTGGCCCATAGCTCAATGTACTCGCAGGATACCGTTAAGACTTCCACAGGGATGGGTATAGTATCAGATAGTCTAATACCCAAGGCACCAACATAATCGACTTTCAATGCCATAGAGTAGTATCACCTCGCAGCTTTGGCCATGGCCGCCATTTTAGGCGAGTTTTATTCTCTATAGGAAAAAGCATGGGTGACGTTGCGTGATGTAGCACTGACACTACTCTATTGAATCAGGTGGCCGGGTTAAGCCGACGACGGTGGCAAGCCCTATACGCCACGGCAGCCATCAGCTGCCTACACTAACTATTACCGTTAATCTCATCTAGTTTCTATGGAAGCTCTTTTAGGCAGTGGGGAGCGAACCCGGCTCCTCTGGCTGCGAAGTGAAAGTGCTGACCTTCGTTCTAGCAAGAATATATTTATGTATAGCCCGAATTAATTAACATAATCTGAGAATATTAAAGCATAGAGATTGACCACAGGGCTGCCACAAAATTTTCAGATTCAAATTCCCTGACCATTTTAACAGATTTTCCCTCGAATTTTTTTTATCAGTTTAAATGGACTTATATTTCAGTAAAAATGTTATTTCAATGTTGAAAAAATTAGCCAAACTTTCAAGGAAATAAACGATAAATGGAATCCATACCTCTACTTGGAATGCTTATACTGCCGTATCGCGTATGGTAAGATCCCTCTGACGGCTTTGGTCCCTCCTTAGAGAAAAAAAAAATCCCCTCTCACGTTGTTGTTTGCTTAGTTAACATAGTGACGTCAAAAAAACCGTCAGCCACATTGAGACGAAAATCTGCCGCGATAAGTATTCCAAGTAGAGGTATGGATTCCTGACGATAACCATAGAATTTGTCATAGATCTAGAGTAAAATTACCTTCAAAAAGTGTCAAGAGAAAATTGAATTCCCTGACTTTTTACAAATTCTTAAAATTCCCAGACTTTCTAGGCCCATTTTTAAATTCCCTGACTTTTGCCTGACGTGTGGCAACCCTGGACCGAGTTGAGTTGGTTGAAACTGACGCGTTTCGACGCCATTGAAATTCTTCTGACAACGAGCACGCGTAAATATTATTCCCGTCACAGTTGCAAATTTGATGTTTTTCTCTAGTCCTAAGATTAATTCCCCGAAGACGATTGAAAACTTAGAACAAATTCAGGCTTGGGCGGTTACGCGTAAGCTAGGTTTCCAAATGAGTTTGAAATACGAAAACGTGTGGGTGGATCCGTGCAAAATCTCCATAGACGAAGTTCGACAACCCGCCCAAGCCCGTCTTTTTCAAGTTTTCAAACGCCTTTGAAAACCTAGCTTGAAGAGTAAGTAGTACTATTTCTAACGTACAAACGCGGCCATTTGGCTAGAAACCGATATGTCTGGCAGCCCGGGCTAACTGAAGAAACGTAGTGGAGCCGGGACAATCCGAGAAGACTTCAGGAATGGAATGAGCCAATAATTCAAATCTTTTTATTTCCGGGTCTAAATTTAGGTTCAAAATTGCGAAGAGGGTAGATGGAATATTTTTCTCAAACGGAATTAAAAAATACCCTAGTTAAGAGACACAAACCCCTTTTTTTTTAGATTACGCGTTAGTTTAAAGCGTTTTATCTTCGAAAATTGGAGATTGGTTCCGAAGAATATCTCAACCGTCCAATTTCGGAGGATTCCGGGGCGTCAAATGGAAAAATCGGAAGAAAAAAAAAGACTAAAATTTAAGGATTTTTTCCCCGAGAATGGCTTCAAAAAGAAACTCTCCCTTTCGTAATTAGTTTAGAACAGAAAAGGTCATTTCCAAAAATTGGCTTTTTTTATCCAAATATTGTCCATTCTCGCGATCTAGGTACAAGCGTAATTACTTTTCGCCACTTTTGGAGACGTACAACCGCGTTTTATTTAAAGATTAGAAATTTCGCGGTTATAATAATTATAATACTTATTTTATTAATCACCCCTAACAAAAATAATAACACGCTAGACAGTGATTTATAAAGCTCAATTACTCAATTTAAATATTAACAATTTCGTGGATATAATAATTTTAATAATTATTTTATTTACCCCCCCCCCCTAACAAAAATAATAATAGTTCATGTAAGGTGAATTCCTCCCTGTTTTAAAAGGGATTTGTTTTGTATCAAAGAGTAAATAAATATCTATCTAACTAATAACGCGCTAGACAGTGATTTATAACGTTCAATTATTCAAAAAGTGGAAAATATTTTTACATTTATAACCGCTAAAAATCATCGGATCACTAAAATTAACCGATCTTACTCTAGCTATCGCGACAACGCACGTGAACGAACTAAACTTAACTAAAAAAGAGCGTTATTAATTACCCCAGCGGATTTCGCGGCCGTAAAAAAACGCGCTAAAATGAAAACATAAAAGAGTAAAGCGATCTTCCCTTCGACGCGCCGGTGTCCGAGGAGAAGCTACCGTTCCGAATTGGGGGCAAGGAGGTTTCCGCGGCCAAGGTTGACCTTAAAACGCGAGCGGCTCGAAAAACCTCGAAGGAGGAGTAAGTAAGGGGGCCGAAAACGCGGCGAAGTCGGCGTCCAGGGGAGCTCCATCCCGGCCTCTCGCGAAACAGAACTGCGCCAAAGCGGGCGAAGAGTAACAGGATAGTCGGGCAAACCCCCTCTTCCTCCTTCGCGAACACTGGCTGCGAATCTTCGTCTGGCGCCTTATTTAAGGCTGCCGCTGGATCCGGCGCGGCTAAATATAGCGAGGCCGAGCGCCAGGCGACTGACGCGACGAAAAGCCCCCATTCGCAAAACTGGATCGTCTCCGCCACGAAGCGCCGCTTCCGCCGACGGATCGCCTTTTCCCTTTTTTATCGCCATATTCCCCGGATTCGACGTTCCCGAACCTCGCGACGCTACGTTTATTATCTAACGTAAGTTTTACGTTTCATTTCGTTATTGTTTTAAAGAGTTCCTTTTCATTTTTCGGCTAAAAATCGCCGACCGTCCGGAACCGGAAGTGATTAGTAAAAAATGGCCGACTATTTCCAGCCGCGGTCTCGTTTGAGGAGTACGAGGAGACGGACGACGTTACCATAGAAACGAGGTTATCCGGAAACGACCTTGGAGTCGGTTAACGTTACTTCCTGGCACGGTTTTAGGAGCGCGATATTGACGCGGACGAATTAGCCCTTTTTTCGTCGGGGGTGATTGGATTTGGATCCAGCGTCCGGTTTGGGACTCGCGGGTCGACGCGCCGCCCAATTCGACTCGGGTCCAGGCCCTTTTCCAATCGCGGATCAATAGCCCAAAAACAAATCGGCTTTGGGATTTTTAACGCGCTTCGGCGAGAGTGGAAAAATTTACGACTTTCTATCATTCAAATTCGAATAATCCAATAAAATCGAAGCCGTTTTCTACTTAAAGCGAATGAGAAATGTCGAAATTGAAAAGCGAGTGTCCCGAAATAAAGGCGAAGGTATTTAAGAAAACAAACATAAAAGGGAGAGCGAGTGTATATAAGGAATGGATGGTGGCGGGCTCGTTCGCGGAAGACGGAGGGAATTCCGGCGCAGCCCAAACGAGCCCGAATCGCCCGCTAGAGGACGCCCGACCGAGAGTGCGGTACATTTTTGCGAGCATCTTGTCTTTATTTGGCCTGGCGCATCACACCAGCCCGAGCTCAACTATCAGAGCGCGCGCGCCTCCGAGAGCCTAAAATATAGGTTTCTCAAAAAAAAGCCTCTCGAGCTCGGAAGAGAAGGCTCCGGGCGAACCTTAGATCCTAAGGAAAACGGAGCGGCGTCGTGGGGGGACACGATTGCCTTCCCCTCTTTTTGTAATGTCATCCCCCCGGCCTTTATCCCGGAGCAAATGGCGGCCGAGATGCGCGGGGGATCATGGGATGTCTGGATTCAATCGAATCCTACTACGGTACCGGCGGTTCCACGCTCAGGCCAGCGTCGAATCAGCCGGGTCTACTTGACGTCTTTCCGGCTCTCGCGAAACCGCCGCCAACCGAACAGATACGTCTTTCATTTGTCCCCCTGAAAAGTCCGCTTTCCATCTTATCATTTTAATTACCGAAATAACCCCAGCCCCCCCCCCCCCCTCCGGTGTGTCCATCCGTCGCAGCGGAGACGTAGTCGGCGGCCAGGTTGAAGCCGACCCCGCTACGAGCGACGCGTCGAAACGATCCCCTTAATAGGTAAACCGTAAGTATATCTTTCAGTTTATTTTTATATTGGGAATAAGGCTTACTACGTCAAGTGGCACGACACCGAGGGGGGGGGGGGCAGGGAACGGGGGGGGGGTATTTCGGTAATTCGAGAAAAGGGATACGCGTATATAGTTAATATTAGTAGGTGGATGTATAAATTTAAAATTTATTTTGGTCGTTGGATAAAAGTCAAAATTAAATTTAAAAATACAATTATAAAAACCGTAAATTTTTATTGCAAAAATGCTAAATGCGAAATATTTTGAACGAAATTATTAAATAATTAAGAATAGCGCATCTTCATTTACTTTTGTCGTTGGATAAAAGTCAAAATTAAATTTAAAAATACAATGAAAATATTAATAAATTTTAATTGCAAAAATGCCAAATGCGAAATATTTTGAACGAAATTCAGGGGTAGAGAAATTATTAGTCTAAATAATGAAAAATAGCGCATCTTCAGATCTATAGGCAGCTCAAAGGCGACCGTCGTATCGCGGCCAGTCTGCTTGAATAGCCCTCTCTCGTCGTTCACCTCTTTTTTTTTAGCGGTCCAACCCACACTGTCCTAGGCCGCTACGAAAATTCCAATCGCAAACGGCATTTGGACCCAAAGCTTATTAACGCCGATAAACATTCCTTGGCGCGCCAAATACCGCGAGCAAAATACGAGACAATTACTTTTAATTTTAAAAAAAAGCTTCCGGACAGTAGCGTAGCGAGCTAAAGTAGCTTTCAAATCACATTAACGCGAAAGAATGACTTCGATAGCGCTTTTGACGGTGGCTCCCGAGTAATAATAACAATCGTAGCCGAGGACGTTAAGAAACGGGCGAAGGAACGTACAAAGACACGTTTTTTGGCTCTTTCTCCGGCGAAGGAAAATGCTTCTCGCGGGAGATGGCTGCTCGTAAAAAGACAATGTCCTTTTACGTCTATGAAAGCCTATTTTGCCCATTCCAACATTTCCGCTCTTTTTCGAAGCGAACAAAATGACATCGACCCAGTCGCCGAATGAAGAACGGTAGAGTTTGGATTTCGGCTGCGGTGCGCGAGATCTAATAAAAATATCAATTCGATTGAACCATTTTGACGTCGGCTCTTTGTACGAGGATGAAATCGATTTAATAAATTATGGCCGTTACGAAAATTTATTATAATATTAATTTTATAATAAATAGTAGCTTTAAGCCACGTATAAACTATTTAAAAAAAACCCACGATTATGAAGAACGCTTTATAATTTGAGATACGGAAGAGTGTACGACTAATAGACGATGATCAAAGCGATGGGGAGCGAGTCCCGTTTAGCCCATTTGTCCGTCTGTCAGTGTGTCGTTCGGCCTTGTCACGCCCATCATTTGCTTCCCCCGATTTCCTTCCCCCCGCAGACTGCGGACGCGTTTTGACTCGCCCGAAACGACTAATCTTCTAATGAGCCTTACTGTTATTTTACAGATTCTCGAAACATTTTGGATGGAAAAGTGGATTATCATCGGGATGAAAGTGAACGAACGCGATCTTCGTCAAAGTGGCCCACTTTAGCTGGTTGAAACCGGCCCAAATTGTACTCATTTCCTTAGCATTTGGTCCCCTTCAACCAGCTGTAGTTGGCACGTTCTACTGCGAGCGGATACGATACGATTTGTGCCAACGCACAGTGGACAGTTAAAACGACCAACGCGACCTTTTAAAGGCGTAATATTATTAAAGAATGTACCGATAATTACGCGACAAAGTTACGCGCGGACCAAAAAAATGTGCAATTTCTAATAAAATAAAACGGCGAATGTCGATGGACGCCGAGTGATTAAAAGTTCATTTGCTTTTTTGATGCCTTCGCGCTTAATTAACAAACTGGATGGAAATACATTTAAACGAAGACATTTGTACGAAGCTAAAAGATAACGAGGTTTTCGAACAAATGAGGAAAAAATTAAGCCTTTCTTTTCCCGAGGGATGTGTCCTTATTACGGCAACCGCCTTAGAAACGTCTTACAGAAGTTGGCAACTACTCCAGTTCATTTTTCAAAAAATAGTGCGAGAGAAACTCGTCATTAAACTGATTGTCTAAAACCATTTCATTAGCGAAATATGCCTTTTCAATAAGTAAATACAAAGTGTCATTTTTTCATTTCGCATCGCTAGACGGAGTAATAATAATAACAATAATTAGCTAGGCTAATATCCTTGGTACCACCTTAGGCCCAAGTCTTCTAGCCACTTCTAATGCCTTTAAACAGGTGGCCGGGTTACGTTGGAAGCCCTTCACGCCACGCGAGCCAACAGCTCCCTATCCTCATTATTACCCAATGCAAACTACCTAGAGTAGACAAAAGTAAGCGTTTCATTTTTGTTTCCTAGAATAGATTATTCTCGCGTACGTATCAGGGGCGTAGGAACGTTCTAGAAGTTGGAGGGGGTAAAGAGAAACGAAAAAGGGTCTGGAGAATGGTTTTGAATTTTTAATGGAGTGTAGCTTCTCCGAATGCGTGTGTACTTTTTACTACTATGTAAATTGGCGGGAAAAGACTGAAATTTAAACACAGTTGAGGTTCTATAAGCTTTATACGCTTTTAAAATGATAATTTGAGCCTTTTGAAGATTTCAACTGACTAAAACGTTGGAGGGGGCAATAACATTAGTTGTCCCACCCAGCAAAATTCTAGAGAGGGGCATTGCCCCCCCCCCCCCGGTACGTATAGATCATATTCCTACTGGTAGTAGACACTTCCCTAATTACTCTAAAAGGCAGAAAAATGGCGCCTAAGAAATTTACACTTTTTGTAGAATAATTGCAAAAAAAGTATTCTAAGATAATTAAATAATTAACGCGAGGTACGTTCCGCGAATCCACTTTTATCGATACTAGTTAAATTTGGTAATTGAATTCTGTAATTCCCTGTCGTATTAGGAATATGGAACAAGGAATATGATAATAGACGCATTTGGTGAGAAAACGGGCATTAGCGACGCTGGTCGGGGCGGCAGCTTAGATACATTATTTATGGTCATTAACTCTTGAAATTTTGTGGAGCACCGAAGCAGGGACTGATTCCGTCATCTACCTAGTATGATTATTAGCATCAGTCATTTAAAATTTAAAACACTTTTAAATGATCTATCAAAAATTCGGAATCTTAACGGTGTCATCGTTATGGTGACGAAATGATTGGCCAGATTTCTGTCTCCTTACAATAAACGTTCTTGGCCTAAAATAAACCTATCAATCTGATTTACGAGAATATACTAATATAAAATCGAAAGAAGGGAACAGCTTATAGCGGCTAACGTTCATTTTTTTAGCTAGTTCAAACATGGTCATGGAATCAGTGCAGTACCCGTACTCGACGAAATAAAAATAATAAAATTGCCTCTATCCAACGAATATTTATGTCATTTAACCATGTCCCCTGCTGCCATGATCTTATACTTTTCAGAATGGAAACGCCGTCAAACTGTCCGTAGCGCCATCTGGAAAATGCAAAAGTGGTATATCCTCCCCACTCTGATTAAACATTTGAAAATAGGAGGATAATTTATTCAATTTTCATTCGCTGATGAAAGTATTATTAATAATATATAGACTACATTTTCCACGACTATTTCAGAAGTATAACCGGGTTCGTACATAATTTCCGGAATTAAATTCCCTGACATTTCCAGGTTTTCCCTGACCAAATTGACAAATTTTCCCTGACCATTTTTGAAGAATAAATGAATGGTTTGAGGTAAAATCTTGAAAAATATTTACTTGTACATTTTTCAAAATTTAGTTGCCCGATTTTTTTGGGGTCATTATAAAATTCCCTGACTTCTTTGAACCATTTTCAAATTCCCTGACCTTTTGGAAACATTTTGAAATTCCCTGACTTCTTTGAACCATTTTCAAATTCCCTGACCTTTTGGAAACATTTTGAAATTCCCTGACCTTTTGGAAACATTTCGAAATTCCCTGACCTTTTGGAAACATTTTGAAATTCCCTGACCTTTTGTAAACATTTTGAAATTCCCTGACCTTTTGTAAACATTTTGAAATTCCCTGACCTTTTGTAAACATTTTGAAATTCCCTGACCTTTTGTAAACATTTTGAAATTCCCTGACCTTTTGTAAACATTTTGAAATTCCCTGACCTTTTGTAAACATTTCGAAATTCCCTGACTTTTCCAGGTTTTCCAGGTCGTGTACGAACCCTGTATAACTTCACTTAGGGGCAGCATTTGCCATTTTAGAATTTCTTAGTTACCTCTACGCGATCTTGGTCAAACTGAGGTGCTGATGTCCGTTAGCTTATAAATAGACAACGGAGAAAATAACGACGTGATTGGTTCATTCGCGATCGAAAGGTCGACTGTCAAATGAAAAACGAGATCGGCACAATTATTTCGCGCTCGCGCACTGAGCTCAAAGGACAAAAGGATCAATCCGAGGGATAAGGTATCGAGCCATTAACAAGGTCGCGAAGCCCTCTCGTTTGGGACCCTTTCTATTTGGGGTACCAGGATTCTTTCTCGTTCCTTCGGGGGCCGGAGCAATCTCGCGAGTGCGAGTGGGGGGGCCCGGTGTCTCGAGGTCACTGGATGACGACCATGCATCGCCCTAAATGACGCTTAACCGCGGGGGGGGGGGAGACAAAGAGGTATCTGAGACTAGGCCACCGAGAGGAGGTCCGGGGCCCCTGGTAAAACCATATTGATTCCGGGCCCCGAGATAGTCGTTATTACTATAAGCATATGTAACATAATTACTCATAAGTATGCCACTAGCTCTATTTCTTCACTAACGGTTCGTTTCACAGATATTGCGTCATCCGTACTCTACGTAATATTTGACGTCATCGAATCTCAAATGCCGATTATGCCGTCGCGCAATTAGCTCTACGTCTGATAAATCGACGGCCATTATTTTAGTAAACAAACCTGTTTGAACAACCAAGGCTTAGGAGTTAAAATGAGATACAATATAGTATCCAGTGCTGTTAATGCAATAAATTTGCAAATTAATGAAGTTTTCGGAGACTCACGTTCTAAAATAAATTTGCATTGTCAAATAAAAGAAGCAGGTTTATTGGAAAAAATAGCTGAAATTCAGGTTGAGTTTTTCATCTACAAGGTTGGAGTCTTTGCAGATTCTTTTGAGCCTAGGCCTAACTCTTCTAGGCTCGGTATGGGTTTTAAAAACGCTAGTGGAATATCCCACTTCGACGACTTGTTCCATTTTTGGAAAGCGATAACTTATTGGTCATTTTCCCCAACCTTTTATTTTTCAAAACTACTCATAATTTAACTTCATCCGCACAAACCGAGCGAGTTTATAAATTTCAATAAAGCTACATTGGGCTGACTAAAATTCCGAAGCAAAAAATTCCTTATCAATTTAGAAGTTCTCCATTGGCTTAAATAAATATGTTAGTAGCCAATAGTGTGACTTCCAAAATTACTAGGATGAATAAAAAGGTTAAAATCTAACGTAGTCCACCTTTTTACTGGTTCGTGGTGAAACAAACCGTTAGTGAAGATTTTTGAATGGAATAAAGGTACAGTGGCATACTTATGAGTAATTATGTTACATATGCTATAAGATAACTACTCCATCGACGGGCCCGAATAACCCTAAACTACGATTGATGACCTCATACGTCTTCAAGAGGCGATAAACTTAACAGAATTAGTGGGCGCAAATTGGCACGCGTTGTAATCAAAGCCGACAATAAGAGTTAGCCTGTTAAGTTTCTTTCGAGCAACGGGAAATGTCGGGGAAAAGCTCATTGTGAACCAGCCCTCGCTTGGGAATCCCTTTTCTCTTAAGATCCCTTCACGAGCTCCCATATATACCAAACAAACTGGGAGGGCTCTTAAATATTAAATAATAAGGAACTAAAAAAATTACGATTCGCTGTCGATTCCTGGAAAGCCAAACAAAAAAGGACATGATTTGCAAATGTGATTGCTAATTTTACACGACATTCAGAAAAAAAAATTGTAGATTTTACAAAAATCCATGGTTTGTAGATTTATGCCTGCATTTGTGAATTTTGTTTCGAGAATTTGGTGGATTTTCTTTTTAACTTATTTCCAAAACCGGGTAACTCGAAAAATTCGGTTTGTCTAAAAATTGATTTAAATTAACGTGTTCGCGATTCACTACTTTATTTGAATGACCTTGGAAATGGATCACGGTTTTTAATACGTAATGCGTCTGCGCGGTTTTTCTCCAAACAATATTATTTAGTTTTGGTTTTCGAGTGTCACTTTGATGTCTCTTCACGAGTTCGGATGTCGGCCGGCGTTAGTACTCAAGTCTTAACTTCCTAACCAATATACGGACAGACGGTACATTAATAATTTAAAAAATGTATATTGTATTGTTATTTACTATTAATTGGGCTAGTATACTAGTCTTTTATATCAGACTAGTCACTATAATGTTACTTAAGTTGTGGAAACTGTGTTTCATTTAAATTAAATGAATATTTTTCAGCATTGAAAGTTAGTTTATACTCATTTTAAATTTAATTTCCAAATTACTCCAATAATTCCAGTTCCTAATCAAGTTAAAAGTATTACTCGAGGTTTTTTCTGAATTACTTGACTCGAATAAGAGAACATTTTACCATAATCAAGTACTCTACTACTCGACTTCGACTTCAATATTATTCGATTCGAATACTCCATAAAAAAATCGCCTAAAACTACTACTCGCACAGCCCTACGGTGTAGCCTTTTAACTTCGATACTTTATAGCTCATTCGTCACGAAATACGTAGAATTTCAGTTCAGTTTATGCTTAAAAACAGGGTGGATCGTCGATTCCAGGCCTTTACGTAGTGAAACGTCATCGATACGTCACCCGTTACGCAGCAGCAACATCAAAACCAGAAGGCCAATGTTACTTTATAGAAAGGCCTATTTGGCTCACCATGGCGCTTTAGTATTTCCGAGAACCAATTTACTCTAGAAAGAAGTTGGGAGTACAGTTTATAGCTCCGGTGTTAAGCTGTTATACCGACGCCTCGCCCCATTTCAGGCTCCATCTTCATTTTAGGTCAAGAGCGCCATCTCTTGAAAGGCATACAAACTATTATTATATTATATTGATTTAATTTATACAGGAGACCACTAAAAAACGAAAAATGATAAATAACTGAAAAACGTTTTTTTTATTTAAATTTTCTATGGAACATTCCTCGTGCAGGGGGACATTTACTAACAAGGAGAGTACCCGAGGTGTTTATTGCCGATTTAGTTCAAAGTCGGCCGTAATGTGGACCTATATGAAATATGAAATTTCCCAAAAGGAGACGTTGCACTACCCATTAGATTTGCCATGGCAACCGAAAATGTTTTTGACCACTCACAACCAAAATAAGATTTTTCCCTTATTTTACCCAAAATTTGTTACAAATTTACCCTAAAAATGTTTCAATTTACCCAAACTTGATGAAATTTACCTAAATGTGGTCCAAATTACACATTTCGTGATTTTCAAAATTTTTCAAAATTTTCGTAGCTAGGACCCTGTGAAACCGAGAAAATCCCATGCTTTTTTAAATGGAGATTTTATTGTTTTAAGTGATCAAAAACATTTTCGGTCGCTATAGCAAAACGAATGGGTAGTGCAACGTCTACCTTTGGGAAATTTCATATCTCATATAGGTCTACATTACGCCCGACTTTGAACAAAATCGGCAATAAACACCTCGGGTACTCTCCTTGTAAGTGTAAAATTGAAAGTTGTTACTCGCCATATTGTTAGTTCAAATTTGATTTGACCAATCAGAAGCCGATAAATTGAAGTTTAATGAATTCAGTGTTTAATAATAAAACAATCTGATTAGTTTTAATGGTACTAAATCAAATAAATACTAAATAGTTTACAACGGTTTAATTATGCCACCGTTGGCTACGATACATGCTTGGGCTCGTCTAACGACGGAGTTCAATTATTCTAAAACTTGTTGTCATGATAACCAATCTTACAGAAATCCGGTTCAATTCATTATCCTTAAATTTATCGGCTTCTGATTTGTGAAATTTGGTCAAATCAAAGTTATTTGAACTAATAATATGGCGAGCAAATAACTTTCTAATTGGAACTAAATCCGTAAACCAAAGTTTGGTTACCAAACGGTTCTCGTTTTTGAATGACCTTGAAGACATGGTTCAATGTCATTCGATTTTACACTAGTAATTGTCCCCCTGCACGAGGAATGTTCGATAGAAATTTGTAATAAAAAAACGCTTTTCGGTTATTTATAATTTTTCATTTTTTTTTAGTGGACAGGGTGTATACAGGGTGTTAACTAAATAACGATACAGAGCCAATTACTCAAAATGTGTTTTATGTAAGAATTTGAAATTTGCAGGTTACATAGAGGGTGCAGGGGGACAAATTACAATGAAAATTTCAATGACCTTGAACTAGGTCTTCAAGGTCATTCAAATTTTATCTCCAGAACCGTTAGGATTAGAAGAATGGTTCCAATTAGAAATGTGTTCTACGTTTAATTTTGTCTAAACAGCTTTGACCCGATCTAATTTGACCAGATCTAATGGATCAAAATTGTCGTGACACTCTAAACTGAGTGGGGGAGTTTGAAATTTGTAGCTTACGATGACCTTGAAACATTAGTTCAAGTCATTCAAAATTTATCTCGAGAACCATTAGGAATATTAGAATGGTTCCAATTAGAAAAATGCTCGCCTAGGTTCTTTAAGTCAAATAACCTTTTAACCGAGGTAAATAAACCAACAAAACTCCAAAATAAACGTTAATTAATTGATTTAAGACGTACCAACTATTTTTTAAGGTTTTTTTAGTTTAAATGTTTTAAACACAAAAGAAACTAAATAAGTAATTAAAATAAATAAGCAACTAATACACGAGCGCAAGCATGCGTAGTAGCCAATGGAGGTATTTTTGAACACTTCATAAAATAAGTCTAGAATTTGAGGGAGCTTGAAACATTACATTATCATTGTTATGTTCATTATTATTTGAATGTTTGTTATCTTCAGTTTTTTCATTATTTATTTAAATTATTTGTAAATAATTCGTACGTTTATTAGTTGCTTATTTATTTCAATTACTTATTTAGTTTCTTTTGTGTTTAAAACATTTAAACTAAAAAAACCTTAATAAAAATACTTGGCACGTCTTAAACTAATTAATTAACTTTAATTTTGGAGTTTTATTGGTTTATTTACCTCGGTTAAAAGGTTTTTGACTTAAAAAACCTTGGCGGGCATTTTTCTAATTGGAACCATTCTCCTAATCTTAATGGTTCTCGAGATAAATTTTGAATGACATTGAACTAATGTTTCAAGGTCATCGTAAGCTACAAATTTCAAACTCCCCCACTCAGTTTAGAGTGTCACGACAATTTTGATCCATTAGATCTGGTAGTTTTCGATTTATAAGCCCTTAAATGTCGTGTCTTTATTATAATACCACACACGACCTTATGGTTTTTGGTCTAACCTGTTTAGACTTAAAATTAAACGTAGAACACATTTCTAATTGGAACCATTCTTCTAATCCTAACGGTTCACGAGATAAAATTTGAATGACCTTGAAGACCTGGTTCAAGGTCATTGAAATTTTCATTGTAATTTGTCCCCTTGCACTCTCTATGTAACCTGCAAACTTCAAATTCTTACATAAAACACATTTTGGGTAATTGGCTCTGTAATTAACACCCTGTATATCAAATTGTAATCATAATTAATGAAAAGTACAAATTGTACATATTTTAGAATAAACATTATCGATACAGTATTTTCCAAAATTAGTTAGAAATTGGGAAGAATTTGGTATTTGCTAATATTGCCATTATAAATACTTTCGATTTTGGTCAATAGATGGCGGCATCTGTATCTTACAAAAACAAAACAAAAATTGGTAGAACTACATAGAAATGAAAACTGTGCCGGTTCCAAGTTCTCCCTTACGTCAATCGGTTCTTGGTATTTCCCTACGCCAAAAGAGGCACTTAAAAAAACTCGAAGAACTTCGGAATTATATACCTTAAAAGTCCTCAGAATTGTTTCAATTTCAGGTAGCTCTACCTCCAAAATTGAATCGATACCATGGTCCTTTAATTTTATGTGTCGTTGTCCGGTAACGTTTTGTACGTATAGTGTTATCATAAGTAACATAATAACGATAAATGTGACACTTCCTATTGTTTTAATGCCAATTTCCTGGCCGAACCTTTTTTTGACACTGACGTTCTCGGCAAGCTCCGACTTGGACTCGCACTCGAACTGAGTAGCGTGATATCATCCTTGGTACATTTCGCCTTACGCATATTTAGACACTAGGGGCCAATACCTCTGAAAATCAGTTCGGTGATAATTTTTCCTAATTGATATACTTATTATTACGTTACTTATCGAATAATTTTTGATATTAAATAGAACAAATATATGGCAATAATAATAATAATAATAATAATAATAATAATAATAATAATAATAATAATAATAATAAAAAAAATAATAATAATAATAATTATATTGAAAATGGAAATTGAAGATTTTTAAAAAAATTCAAAGAAACCTGTATATTTTCAAACTGTAAAAAAAGGAGTTCTATCTTGTACGAAAGATGTTTTTAAATAAACGCCTACGCCGCTGTACAAGGGCTTAAACTGAAAAAAATAATAATAATAATAATAATAATAATAATAATAATAAAAATAATAAAAATAATAATTCTGCTCATATTTCAAAAGAAAGATTTAGTCTACAGCCCAATCACGAGAGAATCTTGAGAAGCGCGACTCAAAAATCTAGCAATTAACTCTTCTTTTTTCTATAAGCACTTCTCCCTTCACCCCGAAGGCGGCCTTTAAAAGGCGGGTGTTCTTTCGGAGACGGGATCCTTTAAATCGATTACGTCGATGGGTGCCGGGTAAGACGCCGCCACCTCCCCAAAACCAATTTACAGACCAACGATAAGGGGCCTTTTTTTAACGGGGGATTTTCCCGCAGCCCCCAAAAGCGATTTAAGCTCGTAGACTATATCACGTCAAGGACTATTAAAGACCCAATTTTTATCTATCGTATTTAATCCTAGTCATTCGTATCAAAAACTTCCATTCTAATCCGTATCTTAGAAATCTTTGGAGCCTCTACGCGTCGTTAGGTACGCGTTTGGAAGTCTCTTAGACTACGGATTATATATTTTTGGGACAAGGTGGGGTCACACCCGGTTCCTCCGTGTTTGGTTAACTAAAAGTTAACCTAAAAAGTGAATTTTAGAAAATATCAGTACCGCTTGTTTGGTCTGAATTCTCAGGGAAACTTCGCCAACGCCTATTTGAAAGTAATCGCTTCCGCACGAAGCCTTTTTCCAAATTTAAAATAAAAGCGAAAGTAAAAAACCCTGCCTAATAAAGAGAACCAACGAGGGAAGAGAAAAGCTGCCCAAAAAAAACGGGAAATCGATCAGGGAGGCTTTTGAATAAATTAAATACCTATAGCGTAGTATTTAAGCGGTCCAAAGAAATCGCGCCGCTCTTAAAAGAAACTCGGAGAAAACGAACCGAAAGGAATATTTTAAACTAAATTCCTAAGAGAAAAATGCGTATCATTTGTAAGACGATTCTTAACCAAACGGATTAAATAACGGAACAGAAGCTTCAATAAAACCGTTTCCGTGATTCGTTGGGAAGTATTAATACACAGAACCTTTACGTACAAGCAATTCTTTATATGGTCCTTGCCATTTGGACTTAAAGAGGCGCTAGAAATAAGTGCTCCTTTTAAAATTTAAGTCGAAAAAACAAGAGTTGCCGCAAAAAAATTGGGTTAGTCCAATAGCAGATTTTTTGCGTCGACGCCGTATTGGCCTGTTTGAAAAATTAAAACAAAGGTTTCAGGCACCAGTTTTAACAGAAGCTAGGGCTGATTGGCGGTAGTTACCTTAAAGGGAATACAACCTCAGGTATTTGGTGTGGAACACCAATGTTTGCAGCTCTGGCCTTTGGCTTTATAATGTACAGGGAAATTTGATAAAATTGAAGGGGTCTTCCATAAAGATTGCTTTGCGTTTTAGCAGACGATATTTCAAATAAGTTCCAGCTCCATTTAAAAAGAGTATAATCCTAGCAGGAAAGCCATACTCACTCGTTGCGCGACAGTCTACAACCTAACAGGGCTCCAATATATACATTTCAAAATGATAGGCTAAAAACCAATAGTGCAAAAAATATATAGGAATTAGATATTTATTTTTCAAAATTTAAGGATAAAAACTTGGAAAATTTAAGGATAAAAACTTGGAAAATTTAAGGATAAAAACTTGGAAAATTAAAGGATAAAAACTTGGAAAATTAAAGGATAAAAACTTGGAAAATTAAAGGATAAAAATTTGGAAAATTAAAGGATAAAAACTTGGAAAATTAAAGGATAAAAACTTGGAAAATTAAAGGATAAAAACTTGGAAAATTAAAGGATAAAAACTTGGAAAATTAAAGGATAAAAACTTGGAAAATTAAAGGATAAAAACTTGGAAAATTAAAGGATAAAAACTTGGAAAATTAAAGGATAAAAACTTGGAAAATTAAAGGATAAAAACTTGGAAAATTAAAGGATAAAAACTTGGAAAATTAAAGGATAAAAACTTGGAAAATTAAAGGATAAAAATTTGGAAAATTAAAGGATAAAAACTTGGAAAATTAAAGGATAAAAACTTGGAAAATTAAAGGATAAAAACTTGGAAAATTAAACCCAATATGTTAAAAACATGGGAAATATAGGATACAAAATGGAATTATAGGATTTTATAAGACCATTTCCGAATTATAGGAAAATATAGGAAATATATGATAAATTTAATTAAAGGATTTTATAGGACCATATCAGAATTATAGGATCGCTGGGAGCCTTGGCGTAGTAGTAAACACCAAGGCCTTATCCTACTTCGAGGTGTATAGAAGTGTCTCCGCTCTCCGGTGATAAACGCCCAAAGCAGGATTTTCTACTACGTTGTAGACAGTTGCGCCACGAGTGAGTATTGACGAAAATATTGCGCCTATAAATTATTCTTGAGCAAATTTTGCGAATGTTAAAAGTCTTTTAAACT
This sequence comes from Leiobunum rupestre, assembly GCF_980474605.1. Lineage (NCBI taxonomy): Eukaryota > Metazoa > Arthropoda > Arachnida > Opiliones > Sclerosomatidae > Leiobunum > Leiobunum rupestre. The sequence goes on from NC_143387.1 coordinate 40,515,484, forward strand.
GGTACCGTAGAGCTGCACCCTACAAAAATACAGATCGCACTCATCTAGTTTCCCACCAAAATATGGGTCCCTGACTTCCTAGTAGTCAAGTTGCCACTGCTGAATGAATATTAATTCAGGGGATCGGGTTAAATGGCGTATGAGGGTGGTGGCAAGCCCTTCGTGCCCTTTACTATTAACCGTTAAGCTTAACAAGTTTTTATGGAAAGCGAGCCAATCCGGAGTGTGGCGTCTGTCATGAGCTTACTCAGGGACTAATTAGCGACAGAAACGTGTCAGTTCGCAAAAACGGTACAAAACCTTCCTAGGTTTATTCTATTCGTCTGTTTCTCTAGTGGAGAGGTTAAGCCAGCACCAGAAAACGTGTCGAAAAGTGTAGACGTGCTTTTGTGTTAACATTGTGTCAGTATTTGATATACATTACTTAAAGAAATAAGTAGATTTCAGGTTGAAAACCTCCCAAAAGCACTGCACTGAAATGGGCAAATTTACCATTTTATAACAAATGGTGCAATCGCAAAAACGCCAGCGGCGGCATCGCCTACACAAAACGTAAAACTAATACAAATAAAACACTAATAAAAAAGGTGTGTTTTCCGAGTTTTGACTGGGTAGACAAAACCAATTTGGAACTAAAATTTTGAAAAATTAAAATTTGATAAATATAGGCCATAAAAAAAGGCAACTTTTTGGTTGAAGTCCTTCACATTCGCTAAACTTCTTATGAAGTTTGAAACATTAATTCTATGTTTCATGAAGTCATGACTGCTGTTTTTTCCCCCTTGGACATGAAATTCACAGTATGATAATACAGAGTAACACAAGGCTTTACATTTATGTTACAAGCAGCGTGGATGTTATAAAACTAATGCACATCTGGATGGCATCTCAGAGCAACCTCTTTTGTGTTAAGTTTGAAAGTTCTCTCCTCACTGGTTTAAGTGGTTTTTCCAATGAGTTCTTCGTTTTCCCCTTTCCATAAAAACTTGTTGAGGTGAACGGTAATAGTGAGTGTAGGGAGCTGTTGGCTCACATGGCATAAAGGGCTCTATAAAACCGCGCTACCTTTCTGTATTACACCAAACATATCCCATGAAGTATCACCACCTGTTGTAACCACAGTGCAAAATATTTTAATTTTATCATCGGTCGAGAAGCTCCATCTTTAGTTAAAGTTTTGGAAATTTCTCAGTTTGGCGAAGAACATTACTCGTAACTCTAAAAAAAATCTACTAAAAAATATATTACAATCTCTTTTGATATGCGTAGCTTTGTACTTTTTCAACTGAAAAGAGGTTCATTATAGGTGCGATATCAATCCGTTTGAACTGTTGAAATCGACCTACAATTCCTAATAAAATATATCAAATGCCACCCGTCACCTAAAGAGCTCTAAAATGAAGTTAATAATGTAGGACACACACTCCCTTTAAAACCTGGTTTGTATGTTTAATACATCAGTTTACTTTATAGTGATGGATGATTCACTGAGCAACCACATTATTTAAGTTTGCTAGAGTAGCGTAGCCACAAAATGTGTCTATTTTCGCAGGATTTAAATAGCCACTACCTACTATGATAAAAAAAGTCACAAAAATAACTGCCTACCTTGGGTTGCCCCTTAGCGCTGCATGGTGTAAAGCATTAAACCCATTGTTATTGGTGAGAGTGATGTCAGCACTGTGGTCCAGAAGTAAGGTGAGCATGTCATCTCTTTTCTTTGATATTGCATCGTGAAGAGGAGTATCTCCTTCAGAATCCTTAAAATAAATTTTTTTTTAGCTCAGAAGTGTAATTTTTTTTATTTTTGATACCTCGTTGGAACAAAAAAATTTTAATTTACCATCTTTCGACATAAAACTTTTCTCAAACTATTAAATTTGGGGTGTTATAAAGGGCCATGCAGAGGCAGGGGAAAAATAACCAGGGCTGGGTGAAAAATGGCCCAGTAGCATGCTTTTTAGGGGCCAATCACCTTGCCCTTCATCAACAATCATCCTTGAAAATTCTAGGGTTGCCACAGTTTTTTCTCATACAAATTCCCTGACTTTTCCAGGTTTTCCCTATCTTCGGAGATATTCCCTGACATATTTTGTAGCAAAATGATGTAACTTGTTTACCCTAAATTTTAGTAAAGGTTTCCTATTTGCAACCGAAATTAAATTCCCTGATTTTTAGACCCATATGCAAATTCCCTGACTTTTCCAGGAATTCCAGGTACCGTGGCAACCCTGCAGTAAGAAGGGCCAGCATTGACATAATTTGCCCAGGGCCCAAAATGTCTATGCACGGCCCTGGTGTTACATAAAATATAGAAGATAAAACACGCCAGCCTGGAATTTATTTTGCATTGCAGTTGGGTAAAATAAACCTTCAAATATAATAAAGCAATCAACCATTTCAATTCTGAGAAAAAATTATGTGGTGGGCAATAGTATTAAATGCCCAATCAAAATTTCAGAGTGCCACCGTTACACTGTCCCTCACAGTTACTATGCCTTCTTTTTTATCTCTAAACATCTCTTTGAAAGTTATTGCAAAGGTATATTTACAAAGATAATAAACCTATCCACTGTTTAAATTTAAAAAAGTTCATAACATCATTGTCTTAAATAAAAGCTTCATATAAGCTTCGTAAGCGGAGTGTTTAGCACTTTCGCCTCGCAGCAAGAGAAGCCGGTTTTGATCCCAGCTTGTGGCACTGAGTGAAAACTCAGTAGTTTGCAAGTTCTCTCCCCACTGGTTTAAGGCAGTTTCCCCTTCTACAAAAACTTGTTTAAGTTAACGGTAATAGTTAGTGTAGGGAGCTGTTGGCTCGCGTGGCATGAAGGGCTCGCCACCACCCTCCTACGCATTGTAACCCGGCCACCTGAATTAATGGCTTCAAAAGTCACTTGATGACTTAGGCCTAAGGTGTTGGCTTGGGTATTAGCCTAGCTGATTATTATCACTGCTGCCATTTTTTTCTGAGCATTCACAACCCAGTGGCAATGGAGACACTCCAAAGGTACATATATCAATTACTCATGAGATATATTACAAAATTGTAATTAATTGATAAAATTTTGCAATAACTTTAAAAATATTCAAATGAACCCTACATCTATCTACAACTTTCCTAATTCTGTTGAGGCACAATGGTTGGTTCTATTGTAGCTCGAGCTGATTTGTTTTTCGATCCCAGGTTTGGAATACACGGAACCATAGACATGTATGTAGGGATGCACCGATATGGGGCCAACTGATATTAACAAAGTCATCTATCATAGTAGTGTATATATTAAAATCATTGTAAAAGATGGTTCAGTGCACTGTCATACCATTTTATTCTAATTTTTCATTAAAAAAATTTGAAATAGCATATCAGAATATGTTTCTTTTCATTTTACTTGATACATATTATCTATCACAAATATCGTTGATTTTATTTGTTTAAACTCAAAACTATCTGTCTAAAAAATGGTCTAGCTACTGAAGTCTAACGTACGTGGCGCAGCCAATCACTCTTTGGGTCTTTTAAAAACGTTCTTTGGTGAAAAATTCTCAGACCTCTAATCCCCAAGAAAGGCAATGTTTTTGAATGGTGGCGCGCCAATAAAGTACGATTCCCAATGCTTGCCAGCCTTGCTAGAATATATCTATCGGCACCTGCATCCAGTGTTGATAGTGAAAGGCTGTTTAGTACAATCAGAAAGCTACTTACAAAATTAAGAAATAGACTATAAATGTAAGGCTGTGGCAATAAAATATTATCATAAGGTAGTTAATCGAGTATTTTATTATTTTTAAATGTTTTTCCTGCAAATATTTTTCGAATACTGGTATCGGGCAATATTGGCTTCGTTTAAGCAGATCAGGCTTTCTTGAGACGAATGGTCAGAGGCAGGCCAAGGAGTTTATTCCTGGGCCTTCTAAGAAAAGAGCGGGCCTACTTTTAGGTCACTGCCAGCTTAATAGACATCTGCATCTGATTGGTATCAGTGAGAGTCCTATGTGCAGGGCATACCTTGCAGAGGAGGAAACTTCCTCTCATGTCCTTTGTGTCTGTGATTCTTATGCGGCTCAAAGGTTTGAGTACCTTGGTATGCAAAGGCTGGAAACGAGTGATCTTTCCAACATCCCGGCAAAGCAAATCTTGCGCTTCGTTTCAGAGAATGGGCTTTTCCATGTTTAAAAGGGTGGGGCTGCACAATTGACCTCTGGTCGAAGTACTAGGTTGGGTCTAACCCAACCACCCAACTCTTACTAATAATAATAATAATAATAAGCCGATATTGGTCGATACCGATATTAGAAAAATAGGCCGATATATCAGTGCATCCCTACATGTATGCAATTATAAAACTTAAAACCCATGAACATATCAAGCAATTAAAGCTAAAGCCAATTACTAATTAATAAGCATGTGCGAATATTTATTTTGGGTTTTCGGGTCGAGTATCGGGTATTAAAAATTTTGCTTTTCGAGTATCGAGTCGAGTATCTAAATTTTATCGGGTTTTCGAGTATTTAGGCTTAGATTAAAAAAGGGGGTTTCGAGTACTTGAGTAACCTCGGGTACTTGAGTAACTTCGAGTACTCGAATAATTATGCTTAGCTAAAAATTATGGTTCAAGTATTCAGTTCTAAATTTTATTAGGAAAAAACAAAGTTAACTTTCAAAACTGGTGAATTAACACCGAGTCATATTTAAAGCTTTTAAATATACTACACTACTGAGCCTAACTTTCCAAACTAAAATTAAACCACCTACAAAAGGTTCGTGACTAGTGATTAACAAGCTACCAAAAAGTAATGGGAGGTGAGGGAACTTTAAGTTATGGTTAGGCTTTTAATTTCAGTTTCATTTTGTACCTTTACTTGCTTTTAAAACAATATCCAATCAGGAAGAACCTAAGAATTTATTCTGATTCTTCGACCAATTAGAGGGTTTAAGGCCAAGCCAAAACGATGTTTTTTTTTGGGAAAAAATCCATAAAACGTAACGGGTTTTTTTTTCGAATATCCCGCCGAAAACTCGCGGGTAGGGCCTTTGCAAAAATTGGCCTATCGGATACCCGAAAATCTAAGCCTATGCTTTGAGTTTAGACCCGAAACTTTTTCGGGTTTTTATAATAACGATTTTCAGGTATCGAGTACTCGATTAAAATCGGGTACTCGCACATGCTTATTAATTAACTTGTGGAACACTAATAAATTGCACAATTAACTAACCTGCAAACTTGGATGACAACCCATTTCCAGAAGTGTTCGAACTACACCAACATGGCCTTTATTAACAGCAATATGCAAAGGTGTTTGTCGTCTTTTGTTTCGAGCATTGAGATCAGCTCCTGCTCGAACTAAATGTTCCATAATGCCGGGTTCATCACCAAATGCAGCATGGTGAACTGATCTGTCTCCATCCTTGTCCTTAATGGCACAAAACATTTAGGTTAATAATTCTGTAATATATGCCATTGTGATAATTTATGTAACTTAAATGTGAATCTAAGCACAATTAAAACATCACCCCATAAGTAACACAATTAATCACTATGATCATTCATATCTCAAAACAATAATAGGCACAAAAATGAAAAAACTGAAAAAAAAATGGGGTTTTGGGTAAAAGCTTAATTTTGTAGTGAAATTGTAAATAATGCAAAAAAGGTTTAGGGGCAATCTAAACATAGAAACTCATTTAATATACAGGGTGTCTACTAAAAAATGAACCAGGCGAATATCTCAAAATCTGTTTTAGGTAGGAATTTGAAATTTCTAGGTGGCATAAGAGTGTGTTGGGGGAACACCTACTATGAAAATGTCCAATTTTACAAACTTTAAAGACTCCCACCATGATGAGTTTGTCTAGCAAATTTCAATAACGTAACAAGACTTGTTTTCAAGGTATTGGCGCTTTCTTGCAATTTTCCCTTTTACAACCTTTGTGATTTAAGTAAACATTTTCTTGACTTCCTATTGGTCAAATCCGATCGGGTCAAAGCTATTTAAACATAAAACGTGACATGGAATACCTTTCTAATTGGAACCAACTTTCTAACACTTACGGTTCTCGCGATAATTTTTGGATGACCTTGAAGACATGGTTCAGGGTCATCGAAATTTTCATAGTAGGTGTTCCCCCTACAAACTCTATGCGACCTGAAAATTTCAAATAAGTACCTCAAACAGATTGAGATATTCGCCCTGGTTCATTTTATAGTGGACACCCTGTATTATACATGCAAAATTTTATTCTGCCAATTAACCTTGTAATGGCCAATTGTTAAAGAATAGCTAGTTCTCTTGACCCAAATATTTTTTTCACATTCTTTTGACTACACAAAGCAAAATTTTAGCAATAGTGTTGAAACTCAGCCTAATTATTAAACTTACTTCAATTTCAACATCAGCATTGTGTCTCAGTAGAATTTTAATAACCTCAATGTGTCCATTCTGACTTGCGGCTTGCAAAGCAGTGTGACTGGCAAAAACACCATTCACGTTTGCATCTGGTCGTTTCAGAATTTCTTCACATCTTTGGGCATCACCACTAGCAGCTGATTTAACTAAATCTTCATTAACATCTCCAGAAACGGTTGTTTCAAATAGTTTCTTGAGTAAAGCACTCAGTCGTTCTGTTGTATTAAAAAATTAGTTTCCACAAATTTTAAACTTTTGAAGGGCAACATTGTCTGATTGAGCTTAAATTGATTTAAATCCATGATTTAATATCCACTTTAAAATATTTATTAAAAAAACATGAATTTAAATCAAATATCAAACTTTTATGCATTTATGGAAATGTAAAAAAATAAATTCCAGTAGCAATGCCAATTCAGAGATCGGTTTGCATATAATTTAAAATTTTGTAGGTTGGGGTGCCATTTTCCCCACCATTTAATACAGCAGTATGAGACCCAAGACTTTTTTTTATAATTTTTGTTCTTACTTTAAAATTTCAAATATAACTTGTAAGCTCTTTTCAAAAACAGACTTCTTTGAAACCTCAGACTTAAAAATTGGTGAAAATCTTACCACCACTCGAAGTTCCAGTAATAGAATCAGACACAACTTTTGTTACTGCAGCGGGATTATATGTCCAGGAGGTACCACAAACATCTACTTTAAGATCGTTATCATGATATACTTGTTGTACACGGCCAATTTTTCCTAAAGTCTATAGGAAAAAGTAAATACATAGTATTAATTATACATATCTAAATAAAGATACCATATGCAAGAACTCGTTTATGAGAAGAGGGCTTTAGAGTTATTTTATACAGCACATGCTTTAACTGTCCCCTACCCTTTCAAATGTTTAAAACTTCAAATCCATATTTTTACAAATGCAGAATAAAACGCTTTGTGTTCTACATTTTCAGAAGACTAATTCTTTTGTTAAGATTTCATATTTAGTTTTTAACAGTTTTCGGAGAACAAAACTATTTTTATGCCTTTGAATTTAACATTTTCACTTCAGATTCTTTTCTCATAAGCGGATCTTGGCAATATCAGATGTTTATAATTAAATGTATTTGGGGAAAAAGTTTCAATCAATATTGAACCCATACTATTTTGATGAAGCATTTCAGAATATTGCATGCCTGTTTTAATTCATTCCTCATAAAAGAAAAGTAGACATGCCCAACAACATTTGTCTAGTTTAAAGTTAAATTCATTGTAAGACAGTTGGCTTTTCTATTTCATAGTGAGGTAAACAGAATTTTTGGGGTGATTGGAATACTTTTTCTCCAAAGAGGTTTTTTATAAACTTCTAGTAATAAGAATATTGGATTACAGGAGTCATTGCTTCAGCCCATTCCCCGTGCCCCCTTTGCAGTATCTTAATTCTTTCCAAATCATTACAAATTTGGACCAAATCTCCAACTGCAAATGTTGTCGAAACCACTTCAACACCACCAGTAGCACCCACTGCCACCGCAGAAGTAGATGCACTGGTGGATGACGCACTGGATGAGCCTACTTTTGTGAGAACAGCTGGGTTAAATGTCCATCTAAAAATTATAAATATTTAATTATATGGAATTTTAGATACATTTGAAGGAAATCTTACCTGTTATTACTAGGATATAGCACAAATACATCGTGGTCTTCATCAATTGCAATAACAGTTCCTGTCGTCCCCAAACACTTAACCAAAAAACATCAAGTTATTCAGTTTTTCTCATATGTTGTATTTATTCTTCACATTACCTCAAACATTCCTTCAGTCCAACCACCATGACCATGCTGAAGTGACTGTACAATTTCTAAATCTAAATCAACATTAACTAAATCTCCAATCTGAAAGACAGGAGTGCTTAATTTTCCCTGTTCTCCCAGCAATGGTAAATGATCACGATACACAGTTCCACCTTTAGAGTCATTTACAACTTTCAAATCTGCCTATAAAAAAAAATTATTATAGCTTTTGAATCCGTTTATAAAGTATTTCTTAAGTTATATTTTAACTTTTAAATCTGGCAAACTCAAATGTCAGTGCAATGGCATATTGAAATTTGCGTGTCCATCATGTCTTTTTATTAAATCAATGCCTGATTTAACTTTGGGGGGGGGGGGAGAGTATGTATACACACTTCCATCATAAGATTCTTTTAACCAGCAGTGTCTCTTGGATGTGTAAATTGGAGGAGTGCGTGATAAACCAAGTAAAGTGATGGTAGAAAATATTACACTGTACAGACTAGCAGCCAACAGCAGCTTCTACTTTTTAAAGGCCTACAAAGACGATTTCATCCATACTGATTAGTTCATTCTCATTATACTTAAAAACCTTGCCATAAAAAGGATGTTACACATCTTTAACATAGGCCTGAAAGGTAATTTATCTTTTACTTTTATTTAATGACACTGCCCTTAGACTACTCAATGTGACTTGTGTGAAAAAGGAAAGCACAGCTAGCCTTTTTAAACACTTAAGCACTATTTCTTGATAAAATTGGCAGCCTTTTCCCCCAGAGCTTTTGGGTAGGGGAAGACCGCAGCTTCCCTTCCAAAGGCTGTAGCTGCCAAAGGTTTTTTTTCTGGTCACACTCTCCTTGTGCAGTTTGTTTGTTGATCATAAAGGTCTTGCTCAACATTTAACACTCAAATTAGATAAACTAAGCCATTATATCTTTTGATTTTCACGTCCAATTTTTAAAACTGAATAAAGATAAAATATCAAAATTAGAATGCCATAACACATAAGATATCCATCTGAAACATATAATGTAAACATCTTCCTTGTACATAAGTAAATTTTAAGGTAAGGTTTTGTTTTGACTTAAAGGGTTTGAGAGATCTGGGTGAAAATGGAGTACTTAGCTTCGCTTCTTTACTTTGACATTTTCCCCACCCAGTGTGGTCATTTTAGCTGCCAATATTCTAGTGCAATATTAACAGATTTCCTATTGATATTGCAAAGTCAAGTATACATTGCTGGTACCAGGAGACTACATATGTATAAATTTTGAATGACTAAAGATAGACTTGGTAGCCTTGATGATATTCAAAGAAACAGGTATGGTTTACAGACGAAATTTTTGCTTGCAACCAGTTAAGCTAGACTTGGCGCCTAGTAACACACAACGTCCAAACAAGATTAAAAAAAGGGCTTGACAAAGAACCTATATTTAGGAACTTATTTAAGTGTTTCGTTAATGTCACACTTATTTAGTTTCACTTTAAACCATAGGTAATGGGTGCATTCCTAATTAAATTTTAGTTTCACTGTAATTGCAACCGATTTTGATTCAAATTCTTCAATTTAAGTTATATAAGGATGTCTGTAAGAGTCTGTCTACATCAAAACGCCAATTGACTACTCCTATCACTTTATACTATTACCTATCATATTATTTTTATATATACTGTAAATATGTAAAGGCATTGGCTCCTCCCTAATTTAAAAAGGAATATGTTAATTAATTAATAAATTAATAGAGAAAAGTATAGAGATTGGAGAATGGGACACCCAGTATTTTTTAACTTTAAAAAGTAATTTTCTAAAAATTTGATTTCATTAACAATCATAAGTAATTCAAGAAAAAGTTGTTGGGCTAAACTCCCTTAGCGTAACAATTTGTAATTCACTTCACCACACAAAACTAAAATGGCTCATGAACAAATTACAAAAATTAAAGAGTTATATACAGGCCGATACTGATATATCATTACATCCCTATGTATGTTAGTTCAATTACGGGACACTCTTACATCAATTTATAACTCCGAAAGGGAGACCCAAGGAAAAAAAATTGTTGCAGTACCCATAGAACTTTGCATTTTTTTTACTCCCTGTACTAACATTGATATAATTAGTAAACCAAATATGTCCAAAAATACATGATCCAAAATATTCAGCAACATAATCTCAGTCAGAGGTTACTTATTCATATTCTTCCCTTAATTAAGGTTTGTCATCTACCTAAATTAGCGCCCTCATTTCCACCGAAACATGCCACCTGGCACACAATTTCCTCCCTCACTAGATGACAAAGTATTCAACCTATAACGCACTAGAATATTTCCATTCCTCATAGCCACCGGGCTTGAAATTACAGAGCTTTTACCACCCACCCCTATGGCTCAGAGCAAGTGCCATCCAAAGAAAATGCTATGGCTGATAATTTTGGTTAATGTAGTTCTGTTATGTTGCTACACAACTCTATTGGGGCCATGAAATAGGCATCTGTATAGTATTTTTTCACTTGCATCTTAGTCATAAAGGAGAAACAAAATTTTCCTACCATGCCTTCAAATCCAACACGGTAAAGATTTTTAGCTCCATTATCCCAAATAACATAAGCAGCACTTCTAGGGCTTGCTGCACTCCAATCTTGAATTTCAGTAACTTTTCCCCTACGCCCATTTCCTCCATCTTGATCCTCCCATTGCCAATCAACACCACGAACTACTCTTGCACCAGGGAATATTCCTCGAATAGCAATTTTTTTACTTTTTCTACGAGTTTCAAGAAGAACCCTATTGGAATAAAATACAACCCATAACATGAGATTTGACAATATGAGATAATAAAAGACCTTTTTAAAACACACTTTTCACTCTGGGGTCCATTAGTGCTTGATGGAAATGTGATTCGAAAAAATCTATGTCGCAAGTTATGCTTATCACTGTGGTAGCAAATGGAACATAAATCATAATTAGGGCATTCGGCACATTTCCACCTAATGCCAAATATGGGCTGTTGGTTGCACGTATCGCATACTGTTCCATCATGCTTTACACCTAAAGAATTAAAGTTACAATAAGTATACAACAACAATGACAATATTACAATCATAATGCCAATACCAGTAGGAGCACTGTCAATGATCCTCAAATCATATGCACCAGAACATCTGTAATTGGCTGCGGTACCATTGTCCCATACAACTACCACTTCTTCAGGAGATTCGAAATTACGTACTGTTCCAATATGCCCTTCTCCACCATCCTGCTTTCCCCATTTCCAATCTGGGCCTCGCATTACACGACCTCCAACCCCTTCCATTACATTCATTCTTCCTGTATTTCTACAGCCGTTAGTAACCGTGTTTTCCAGTGCTGACATTTTGAACAAAGATTAATTAAACTTGGGTAAAATTTTTAGAAAAAAAAGATTTAACTTTAAAAAACCGCATAACTTATCAAAATAATTTAGCAGTCTTTATTCTACTACCAGCCTTAAGCCTAATATCCGAAGTTGAATTGAAATCATGCTAAAAATAGTGGAAGCTAAATTTTCGGCAGAAGAATTCCATTGCAGTAGGTATGGGAGGAACCATTGAGTTGGGAATAAATAGAGGTACAACTAAATTTGACTGGCGCGGGACCAATTTCGTTCCATAAGGAGACTATATCAACTTTATCGTTCTACCGTGGCGGCATCTGTCTCTAGTGGTGGAAACTATATTGCAATTGAATTTTTTCGCAAATCTGATGCGAAATTGAAATGTATGATTTCTCGTAACAAAAAACCTTTGAAGTTAAACAACTTCAATTTTATTTTGTCAACACGATCCTTTTTAACTCAAGTTACGGTGAGTTAGCTAATAATTATATATTTTTAGCCATATAACTTTACAAAATATAGATGGCGCTACCACCTAATTATAAAGATGAATTTCGTACAGTCTTATCAGAACAGGTTCCGCGTAACCATGGCAACCGAAATCGTAATTGTAATTCTAGCAGTATTATTCCCAATTCAATGGGAGGAACACAATGGACGGAATTCTCAAGAGATTTTTAAATTTTATTTATCTTTAAAAATTGGTCATCTAGCCCCCTAAAAAAAGAACTCCCATTCAATTCCAATTTCCAAGAGTCCTAAATGGCCTTAACAAAACGTTCCCTTTTGAACCACCTATACTCGAAATCAATATTACTTGAGTACACAAACAAAGGCAGCGAACTCTGTGGTTTCTGCTTTTGGTAGTGGTTTCTGCTTTTGGTAGTGTACTCTGTTAACATTGATATGGAGTATATGACAAAAGACTGGCCCGGGACGGGGAAGTCCGGCGTGCAAGGAAAGCATAAAAAAAAAACCACCTGTTCGCCTCAGTGATAACTTATCCAACCAACACAATAAACATAAGCTTAGTTTCTAGGAATTCTACAAAAGGGGGCATAAAGTGAGAAACTGGATTTCTTTAATACGACTTAAACCGTTGCAACGCTTAAACGAAGGGAAATCCCAGCGGAGCTGAAGTCGAAGCGTAAAGCATCGTACCAGTCACTACTTTGAATAGAGAGCGTCCTGGGGATTAGGGTTTTTTCTTTTTTACTCCTTGTCTCTTTTGCGAAATCACGTGATATCAGTGACCACTGATCGTAGAGAAAGGACCTAGACCTTCGGTGGTCGGACCCATAGATATAAGAAATGTATATAAATGTCTAGATAAATTTCGGGGCGTCTAAGCCTAACATAAAATACGGAATTGACACCTAGCAGACACCGAGGAAGGCACGTGACCAAGAGCGCGAGCTCTCTTAGCATTTTAGTACTAAGTACTTGACCTTTCCGCAGGCTGTAGTCTTTAGACACCATCTGTTGGTGACTTTTAGTATAATTTTTAAGCAGGAGACAATGGCTCTCGCGACGATAGCACGAGCTTTCTTACCGATAGATAGCGCCTTATAAGGATAGCCTGCAGAAATTACGCGTTTCTGCTAGCTGTCACCTCCGTATTCACTCCCTTTGAAATATTTTATCTAGACCTTTATATACGTTTCCTATATCTATGGTCGGACCAGGCTTGGAAATAAGGTTTATTTCAAAACTGGTCTATTTGGCCAGTGACTCCCAACTCTTGAATTATTTAAGTGGTCACATAGACCAGTTGGTTAATAATACGGTAGATAATTTTGAATTAATAAACTGGACACTGGACCAGTGAACCCCTAGCTTTTGAATAAAAAAACTGGTCTCAGCAATTAATAAACTGGTCTTTGACCCAGTGACCACCGCTTATTTCCAAGCCTGGGTCGGACTTGTCCCAGATAACGCGCGTTTCTTCATTTCGTTTTCTGCTCCTGAACAAACAGGTAGTTCTCAATTTCGATTCTCTCCCAGTCAAATTTTTTCTAAGTCTCTTCCGAGACCTTAGACGGTAAAATAAATGGGGGTGGAATTTTAAACCGTCATTGCCACTTAAAAACTGGACACTAGCCAGGGAGGGAACACCGGATTGGTTGGTATTGGAGCATGCGCAGAGGCCAATTTTTAACTTTCGCCGAGTAACAAATATCTAAATCGTGATACTTCGTAGAGCACGTGGCGCTATCTAAGTAAACTGACCGTTATATTGCGGGAATAAAAGCTAGACAAAATGGTTTTTTACCTGTAAATTTACCTATAACTTGAATTCTTTAAATTAAAATACAAATTATTAACTGAGATCAATCGTAATGACGTGAAAAACGGTTGAAATGATTTCAGTGACAATTAAAGTCGCGAAGCGCAGAGGCTGGCAGCCATGCTGTCACGAAACGTTTCCCCTTTTTTCATACCCCCAAATTCAAAAACCCTTCAGAGGCTGGGAAGCCGTTGGAATTTATTTTACCGTCTATACAGCCTTTTTAAAAGCTATTTAGCTGTTTTAAAGGAAAAGTCCAGGTTGGGTAAAACTTGGGTCTATTTGAAAGATCATGTTTAAATAAACTCAAAAATATCAGTCGTAAAATTGTATCTTTTTTTAATGACGAGAAATTAATTTTTAAACGAGCGAAATTTACCGCCAAGCGATCTGTCATTTTTTGGTTCGGGGTGACGTTTTAGGACTTTAATCACGCGCTGTTCTCGCTATAACAGGCTTTAACAGCGCTCTGTTCCCCGCGCGCCCTTGCTCCGCGTGCGGTCTGCGGAGGGAAGGCGAAAGCAGCGTTGCCAGGTCGTTTTTGAGAAAGTCGCCCAAACGTTATTTCAAAGTAGCCCAATTTGTCGCCCAAAATAAATTCTGCCTTTCTTAAATAGCCCAATTTGTCAGCCAAAGTAAAACATTAATAACCAAATGGTACAAGCTCACTTAAACTAAATTTTTAAATCAAACCAACCATTTTATTAAAAAATGTAGAAGTTACATTATACTAATTGGTTATACATTGATTGGTTGAATGCGTTTAAAAGTGCAGTTGGAGGCACGAATTCCGAACATTCATATGTTTATTTGCGCTGGTCCGAATTTAAAATATAATATACTAGACAATAATTCGGTTTCTAAGATCAGTTTCCGTCAAGTTCACTTGGGAGAAAACTCGTTCTACTTGTGCGTTAGAAATTGGTAAACTTAAAAGCTTAATTGCACCTTCAGCTAATTCCCTCATTATGTGCTCTCCAGAGGCATCTTGAAAACGGTATACGTTTATCCAAGGAGGATAGGAAGGGAGGCGAAGTGGGAGGGATGAACAGCCAGCATCCATGTAAGAAGCTTAGCGCGCGCTCGGCGGGAAAATTTCGGAAAAATGGTGACAAGATTGCGGCCGCTACGCTACGTGTTGCCGCCATTTTTCCGAAATTTTCCCGCCGAGCGCGCGCTAAGCTTCTTACAAGGATGCTGGCGCGTTTATAATTCCTACTTCGCCTCCCTTCCTATCCTCTTTGGTCTATCCAAAATTCACTTGCATTTGTTTTATTTTCCCAGACTAGAGAATAGTTGATTTTATAAAATGTCATTACGCTTGCCCAACTTGTTGAAATGTTGCCCTGGAATAGTTCAGAAAATGCCTAAGAATGAGTTCATAAGCTCTTTAGTGGGATAGAAAACGGTTCCACAGCTGAGGCGGGGAGGCAACATTTCAACAAGATGGCCAAGGTTATTTTATAAAAAGAACTATTGAGCAATCGAAGTTGACTTTCGTGCAGTTAAAAAAAACTAATGGCAAATCGTTCGACACTCGGGGCCATTTATTAGTACATGTTCGGGATAAATTTTATCTAAATTCCTAACAACATTTAAATGGTTTGTTGACCCTAATTGTCGATTTAAACATTACACATTTACACTTTTGACTTTGTCACTTTCTTATCTTTGTTATCTTATATCAAAAAAACCAGAAAAACAAACATGTGTTCGACCAATTTTGAAAATAGCACGGGCGAGCCTAAAAAATAGATCTGCTGAAAGGATCCCAAAAATCGCCCAAATCGCCCAAGCATTTTTTTGTCTTGAATCGGTTTGAAAGTAGCCCAAATTGGGCGGTTTTCGCCCAACTGGCAACCCTGGGCGAAAGAAAATGGCAGCTCGCTTGGCGGTAAATTTCGTTCGTTTAAAAATTAATTTCTCGTCATTAAAAAAAGATACAATTTTACGACTGATATTTTTGAGTATATTTAAACGTGATCTTTCAAATAGACCCAAGTGGAAGATAGTTTCGTTAGTAATCAGAAAGGTGCAATGGCACGTTTTTTGAAATCGTCGGCGCAAAGCCATAACTATAGTTATGAGAAAAACCTAGTCAAAGAATTGGGAAAGGGTTTAGAATCCTTGGAGACTGATAACAGTCACGGTTTTAGTAATACTGCTGAAGTTCTTCCAAACGTCAGTACTGATATGGAAATGGAACTGACTCATGAAGGAGAAATTGCAGAAGTAATTGCAAACCCCAACTCTAACCATGCACAAAATACATCAAACAACGTGTCCAATTCAAAAGAAATGGGCTTACACGCGTTGAATAACTTGGATATTAGTCTAGATAAAGATTGCCTTGCAGTTCAGCCTAAACTAAATCCTTTTCCTAAAAGATTAATTGGCGGTAAAAATCGAGGTTTCAATTCTTCTTGGTATGACAAATATCAAATGATTGAATATTCAGTTGCAAAGGATGCAGTGTATTGTTTTTGTTGCCATCATTTTTTAGGCAGTAGAAACACTGCATTTCTAAAGGGATTTTCGGATTGGAAAAACATGGGGACACAATTCGAAGAACACTTCACTTCCAACAAATCTTCTCACCAACTAGCCTACAAAATGTACTTAGACTACATGGAATCCAAATCCCGTGGATCAATATTTTGCCAGGTTAACGACCACCATAGACTAGACGTTATTAGAAACAGAGAGGTCCTATCTACACACGTGGAAGTGATTATTTTATGTGCCCAACAAGATTTAGCACTTCAGGGGAACACTTACACATCCGCCGACAATATTGGGAATAGGGGAAACTTTATTGCAATATTAGATATTTTAAAAAAATGTCATGATTTAAAAGCAAGTTTAGTGAGAAAAATTATTGTTCAAGAGGTCAACTACTATAGGGTAGTTTGGGCGCTTGTTTAGCTCCGGGGGTCCGAATTAAAACGTAATAATTAGATTACTTTGAAATTTAAAATTGTCAAAATTATTTTAAGCACTAAACAAGAGGCTGTTTTACACATCAATAATAATTTAAAGCACAACAATAAAACAGTTCAGCTTGAAATAGCGCGAAACTAGACAATGGCCACTGTAGTCTTCCCCCTTAACAATGGGGGAGACAAGCCTAAATAAGTAGTTGATGAATTTGGGTAAAGAGGTAATCGTAGGGTGGAATTCTTCGATTAAAAGTAAAGTTGGTAATATTTATTTGTCAATAATATACTTAATAATAAAAATTTATTAATTTAATAATGATAACATTTTTATTAATTTAATAATAATAAAATTTTTATTAATTTAATAATAATAAAATTTTTATTAATTTAATAATAATAAAAATTTTATTGATTTAATAATAATAAAATTTTTAAATAATTATATACAATTTGGCTAGTTAAAGAACAACAAAAATTACAAAGGAGTTTTTTATGGGGGCCTCTTAATCACGCAGTGCCTACTCGCGAAAAAATCCTGGCGGGGCTACTGGCCGCAAGTGCCGACCCTCTTTCGCCAATGTAGGAACAAAGAGTATGGAGGAAATAGAGATAAAACAACCGGGAGAGGTCCGCAACGAAACGTTCACCACCGAGGGGGTTGACAATGGGGGAAAACCTCTGTAAACCGAACTTCAAAATAGCTACCGCAGCGCCATTATTATTTGGCCCATGATTGGAGAAACACTTAAAATATTCTCGACATATTCATTCTCTCTGAGTATAAATAAATACATTCTTGTTTATACAAAAGGCTCCATAAGCCACAGAATGGGCTTCTCTTGGAGCATCGAGGGAATGAGTAAAAAACCGACCATTTAAAAAAAAGATATTACAATTTTTTTTTATTTATAAAATAGTGGGGGAAAGAGAACTGTTTTAGTGATAATGAGAAATTTGAGTAATACACTGAAGGATAATTTGAGAAAATAAATCTTATGACTAGTGAAAACCAAATTAAATTAATGGAGACATTTGCTACGTAGATAATCCGATACATGGCGGTGAAATGTGTGGTGATTGGGAATTGAAACTATGTCCTGTGGGAGAGAATTCCAGTCGTTAATGACCCCGGAAGAAAAATGGTTTTGGCGCTGGGCAGAGGAGACCCTTGGTTTAGCTAATTTTAGGGAATGACCACGAGTAGAGGAGATATTGATGGAGAAAAAATTGGTAAAGTTCAGGGTTAAATTATTATGGAAAAAATCATAGAGTAAGCAGAGGTTGTTATCGTAATGACCAAGGTGGACAGGGTCAATATGAAGAAGGCGTAAGCGGGTGTGGAGTTTAGTGAAAGAATTTTGGGCATTTTGGAGGGTAGTGATGTCAGATAAAAGGGAGGGTTTCCAGATTGGAGCGCAATAGTCTAAGTGGGGAAGAATAAGGGAGTTGTAGAGAGTTTAGATTATTTTGGGGGAACGAAAAAGGAGGTTGCGTCGGATAATACCAGTGGATGAGCGAATCTTTTTAGATACTTTTTGACATGGCTAGATAATTTTAGAGCAGGGTCCACCAGTATACCATGGGCCAATAAAAGCTTTTATTGGCCCATGAGTACACCAAGGTCCCGTTCGGATAACGTGGTTTTAATGGGGACGTCGTCAATGGTGTAGAACATTTGTCAGAGTTGAAAGAGAGACCCTTCGAGGAAGCCCAGGAAACTACGGCGACAATATCAGACTGTAGCCTAAGGCAATCAACAGTAGTTTTAATACAAAGGTAAAGTTTGGTGTTATCAGCAAATAGTGCAGCAAAGGCCTCATGAATAGCATCAGGGTGATAATTTATTAAAACATTGAAGATAAGGGGCGCAAGAATAGATCCCTGAGGGACCACGGATAGAATGTGAGACCAGTCAGATGCTGTCGCGACTACTTATTACGAAATACCAAAAGATACTTTAAAACTTGAAATTATTTTATTAATATACATTTGTCGTTATTTACAATTAAAAGAATGAAGGTTAACTGAAGCTTGAAGGGGCTACGCTGAGAACTGCCATTGACATATGAGTCGGCCTTTTTATACCTAAAGATTCTATATACTTTTTAACTAAAATATTTAAGAGATAACGGCGTTTATCTATGTACAAGTTTATTTTACATTTTTTAGTAGATAAGGTTTTTCAGTTTGCAACAGATGCCTCACCATGAACAACAACGTGCTGTTTGCGGTGGAAGAGGTAAGAAGTGAGCCAAGCAAGCGCGTCGCCACTCGCTACAAAAACCAGCATCGCGAAGGGCGGAGAGAAAAGCAGGGTGAGGGAGGAAGTCGAAGGCTTTGGCGAAGTCCAGAATGAACAGATAAATTCTTTCTAGCAGACGACAAAATCCGATTTACTCTCCTTACAACTCCTTTTCAGAAGGAGTAAAAAGAGTAGCCCTAATACTCTGAAACAAGCGAATAGTTTATATGAGGCGGAGTAATTCTTATCCCCGGAACAGGCATAAAAAACGTTTTAGGTTAAAAAGAGTACACTTTTAGTCCGAGAACAGGCGAAAAGAAACCACCTACTTTAGTTAAAAAACAATTCACTATAAATTCCTAAACTACTCACAACTGAAACGAGTCTAGATGGTGTAACGGCGCTAGCTTCTCCATGATAGCGACTATGATATAGCGTTTGCTACAGCAAAATTAAAAAGTCATAAGAACTTTTTTTAAATAAAGTTATCAAACGGTGTAAAAATTATATTATAAAACAAGTATCATTTATAAAGTCAAATTTATCAATAACGACGACGAAAACCTAATAGCGCTACCTATCTAGGTTTCAATGGCGAATCCTAGGGGGCGTATCGATAGTTTTGGTCCCGAATAGCATGCTGCTGAATAGCAAAAAGATGCTAGGAAGGATGAGAAAAGCAAAAATATAAAACCCTTAAAATTAAAATTATATCTAAAGGATGACGGAGCAAAAAAACGATATTTAATAATTTTCATTATGGTGATAATATATGCAATTTCTCTTTTCCTAAAAAATAGCTTTAAAATGTTCCTTTAAAATTTATTTTACGTTATTAGTAGCAAGTCGAAAGTTTCTTTGGTAGGTTTTTATAGTATGAAAACCAACTCTTTCGAAAATACTCGAAAAATTATCTCATCAATGCCCCCTTAAAACGTCCAGGAGAAAGCGCTCTTTTTAAACAGTAGATTTCGAGGACCCGAAAATATGTTAGCACTCTTCTTCGACGAATTGAGCGATCTCAAAATTGCTACTTTTACATGTAAGGTATGATGATTATGCAGCTACAAACAAACAATGTGTATAGCTGGTGGGTGATTTCAACTATCTGGACGTTGACTGGACATTTCTAGTCACCCCCCCCCAGGCTTCTTCAAAGGCTGATGAAGACTATATTTCGGCACTTTATCTTTCTGGTCTTCATCAATTTGTCTCTGATCGCACCAGGCTTTCTACTCAACGAGATAGTACCTTAGATCTGATTTTCTCCACTGACCCCTTATTGGTTTTTGGTGTGAAATGTTTACATCCGTTGGGCACAAGTAATCATTGCGTGGTCTGTTTTGATCTACGTCTTCCTATGCCACTTCGCCAAAGTCCTGTCACTCAGGTTGACTATCTAAACTCTGACTATGCAGCTCTAAAAAATAATTTGTCACAAGTTAACTGGAAAGAACTTTTTCATAGTAAATCGACCACCGAGTGCTGGAAAATTTTCAAAGCTGAAATGCTCTCTGCATCCGCCACATGCATCTCTCTATCAAAACTCTTGGTTGCCACAAATTTCCTAATAAAGAACTGCGACTTGCAAAGCAATCCAAGGAACAAGCGTGGCGACTTTTTCGTAAACATAGGAAACTAAACTCCCCCAACATAGCCGGTCTACATGATAACTATAAGAGAGCTGTGAGGACATCTAAGCCACAATAGTTAGAGGCAGAATAGTTAAGTAGTTAGCTTGAAGGACAGTCGGGAGTAGTAGAGCCACACCACTGTTTTTATTTGGGCCATATCGGTCACAGCGGAAGACTTTGAATTGAGGGAGTCGAAGCTCACTATCAAGGACCTCGGACTTCAAGCCTGTTTCGGTCACCGCCACAATGTCCGCCTTGGTAGAGCAAATGAGCGAAGACAGTTCAGCAATTTTGTACGTTGTAAGGGTGCAGACGTTCGTGAATAACACTTTGAAGTTGCATAGGGGTGCGGAGTTTACAGGGGTTATGAAAGGATGAGCCAGTCGGTTCAAGGAGCTTGAGATAAGTGTTTTTGTGCTAAGGCAAGCGGTCAGGCGGCCTAGGGTTGGAACGCATTGCCGAGGAACAAATGTTTTGGCTTGAGGATTGAGGGCAGAGAAGGGGGCGTTTACATTATTTACAGTAGTATTTACAACGGTGTAGCCAGGCGAGAAGGCCTGGGTACAAATCAATTTTTTGAGGCGTTTGAATCGGTAGCGGCGGAAGAGCCAGATTGAGTTTGACTAGGTAGGGCAGTGCGCGAGACCACTTGAGCGTTGCGAATGCAAAGATTCTTTTCGCCCTTCTACACGCGTTTTATGAGTTCAGAAAGTGCAAGGCAGTGGGCTAACCGTTCTACTGGGGAGCAATCGAAGGAACAGGAGTATTTGACCGTGGTGTCACCAGCTCGTAATTTCTTGACGCCCCCTAAGAATTCGTGCTTTAGTTCAAGTGTAGGGAACTCCAACTTGATGGGACGAATGCGAGAGGTGGGAGCAGAAGCGTGGGGAAAACGAGAGCCAAGCCGAGTGATTTTGGTTTTGGAGACCTTTTGGTGCCATTTTGCAAATTGTAGAATAAGATTGTATGACAATTTGGATTGAAGCCCTTTTGGTGTCAGTTATCAAATTGTTGAATAAGAATAACATTGTTGTACAATTTGGTACTGTTAAGGCTATATAGGAGCCAAAAAAAATCTCGTACTTTCAAGGTGCAAGGTTTCCCGCGGCACGGCCAACACTGATAACTGATTTTGCTCTACTGTGCAATTGAAGTTGGCTGTGGCCACGAAAATCACTCACAAACAGAATTAAACAACCGGGTGGCAAATAACCAATTTTTAATGTGGATTTGTGACCAGCGACCCCCCCCCCCCTTCCTGGAATAAATAAACTGTTCCATGAGCGGAAGCAAGCAGTCTGCTAAACCTTTTTTTCTCAAGAGTTCTGGGGGGAAGGGGGGGCTATGGTCAGAAGACTTAAGAGTCCTGTAGAGGCTAGGGTCAGAAGACCCAAATAAATTAAAGATTAACAAAATACAAACAAAATGAAATACATGGGTGGTCAATGGTCAAAATTAGAGAGAGTGTGTTATTAGACATAAAAGTAGACAGTTATTTTTTAATTTTTTTATTCTTTGTAACTTTAATAGTGCGACACGGACACGGTACACGATTCATACTACAAAAATGTATTTTTGTTTCCTTGTTTAACAAATCGCCTGGCCCTGACGGTCTTCACTCCTTTCTATTAAAATCTCTCGCGCACTACCTTACTTTCCCCTTATATCTCATTAATTTATTTCCCGTTTTTTTGCCCAGTGTAAGCTTCCTGCCTCGTGGAAACTTGGAGAAGTTAAGTATTCTGGAGTGGAAAAGTCGGGCGCCACCTGCGGCTTTGTAAAATTCCCATCATGCTCTTTTTGGTCGGACGTCATCAAGCCAGAATGATGGCAGATAAAGCTGACGTCTGACCAAAAACCGGTTTAACCGGGGTAGTCTGGGTAATTCTAACAGCAATAGGCGGGAAAGGACGTTCTTATTACCGCTATGGGATTTTCCACTCCAGAATACTTCCCTCCTCCAAGGTGGAAAGAAGCTAATATAACGGAAATACATAACACAGGCTACCGTGCGAAAGAAAATATAATTTAAACGGAAAAATAAAATTTAATTTAATTTTTTTTACTGCATTATACAGGGTGGTTCAAAAACTATGTTTTCTAGAAAGTTGAAATTTGTACTGTACATTATACGTGCCGGGGGACACTTTCTACCAAAATTGCATCTAAATCTAAAAATATTTTCACGTTTTTTGAAAATTTAAATTTTAACCGCTAGGTGCTATAAGAAAATTGTCAATGAAAAAATTGTAGAGCGTCACCGAAAACGTACAAATAGCGTCGACGCGAAAAAAATATACGTCTTTTTTTCACTGAAAAAATACGACTTGAAAAAGTGACAAGTTGGGCAAGCTAAAATAACTTTTTTGAATTCCATTGGGAGAGTATTGTAACTTTATGAAAGTCAGAAATTTGTTAATCTGGTGTTTAATGCAATAAACACCGCTGAAAAATCAATGAGACAATGGCGAAGAAGGTATTACACGATTTAATTTCGTAGGATGAAAAAATGCGAATTTTTTTTTAAAAACAAAGAGACATTTCATTTATCGGGGTAGGTCCGATGGGCCGAAGACCAACCGATCGAAGGGGTCCAACGGATCGAAAACTCACGGCCCGAAAAAAAAGGACCAACCGACCGAAATTTAACATACGTTTTTTATAGCAACAAAAGGGAAAAGGTTTCAACGGACCGAAAAGTTGTATATCGTTAGTAGAGAATAACTAAATATGAACATGTAAATCCAAGATGGCCGCCAAGATGGCCGACAAAACAACCCCCCCACACCCCAAAAATATTGTAAAATATTTTCAAAATTAAAAAATTTTTGTCCTTGGAAAAATCGAAAATATTTTTGTTTTCAAATTTCACCTTGAAGATAATCTTTGACCTCGACGCCTGACACCTGTACACAACCACTAAGCCTCGGTCTATCAAATCAACAAGTTTGGTCACGATCGGACAAGGTCGAACCGAGATATGGTTGGTAATATGTGACCCCACCAAATACTCATGTTAATTAACTTTTGATATCGTTTTTTTATTTTTTTCGTTTTTTCGCCATTTAAAATGCTAATTATTTATTTGCGAGATGGGGAAACCTTCGCTTTATAGCCTTGGCAACTTTTGGCCACACCCAAAATACTTTAAACAGCTAATAAACGTGTCTAAACTTGCAATAATAACTATTTCTATAAATAATAATTGTTTTTACATTTAAAAGTCAAAGGATATGTGTAAGCGTAAGACGTCTCAAAAATCGAGCTCTTTAAAGGTTAAAAAAATGAAGTTATTTATGGGGAAACCAGAAATTAAATGCAAATCGCCTACCGAGAATCCTTGTTATTATAATGAGCCATGTCGCAAACACGCTTTTAATTTCTTTGATAATTTAAACTTTAATGTTAAATGCTGGATTTGTCAAGAACAATGTCTTGACAAGACAATTTTTAAACAACACTTAATGGATCACTTATCGAGTAGTTATAAAAATCAAATTCGTATTGATGTTTGCGATTGTCTTCATTCAAAGAAACCAGAATATACAACCAAAGAAGAAATATTAGACGATCAAATGATTGATTATTTGAACGAGTTTAACGTAAAACATCAAGAATGGTTAAATGAGTTTGTTAATGGTACTGGAACTCCAAAGAAAATTCAACGTAAAAAAAAGACAACTGGTATTAAGTCCGAAGAAACTTTAAATTCAACAATAAAATCAAATGTTGTATTTCCACCAGACTTTGTCATGCCATCTGATGAGCAGATGGAAGCAATTATTTTTTTTCAAGAATATTGTAAAAATAATCAAATTTTAACTCTTAATCAAGTTGAAACACCCATTGAGGTTTTGGAAAATCTTGAACAAACTTGTCAAATGATTGAAAATATGTGAATAAATATGTTTTCTAATATATTGTGATTATTTTTCCTACGTAAAAAAATAGATATTTTAACTCTTTCATGTTAAGGTTTAGCGTGGTAGATCGGTAGCGTTGCAGGACGTTATTCAAACAGTCTCAAGTTCAAATCCCAATTCTTTCGATCTATCACGCTAAATCTTTTATTAGTATAAAACGAGATGTCGCCCAACTGAAACTGTCATTATAAAGATGACAAGTTTCGTAGTATTTCTACCTTCGAACGCATCACCCGATATTTACCCGGAAAATACACCTTCTAGTTTTAAAGTTCAATTAGCAAAACCTTTAAATTTTAATAATGAAAAATGGTCTTGCGCATTAGCAGAAATAATTCTTCCTGAAACTTATTCGAATATAACAAATGAGTATTCGCATTTCCAAGTAGGGCACGTGTCAGATGTTATTTCACCCGAAGAAAATCAATGGGATTATATTAAAATTGAAATTCCACCAAAACGTTACGAGGGTGATCTAGATCGAAATAAGAATAATATTCCAACATCTCTTCAAAATAATATACTCAACGAGTTTGCTAAAACTATTGAGGCCAATCAATCACTTAAAGGAAAAATACATATGAATACGGTAAAAGTTGACGAAAACGAAGACAGTTCAAAATTAAAAATACAGTTACAAAAAGATGTGCAAGTAAGAATACCTCAAGCATCGCCCCTAGCATCTGTTCTGGAATTTCGAGAAAATGATTTTGTCGACAGTGATTATCTGTCTAATTATCCTCTCTCGAATCACGCTAAAACTATTTCTTTAACTTACGCAACAAATTTTATCGAAGTACGAATTAAAAAGGCGTTAGTTGTGAATAAATATCAACAAAAATATTTACCACGACAAATTCCCGTGGAAGAAATACAATCACAACCCAGGAGAAAAAAACAGAAAATTAACAAGAAACCGAAACTAAAACCAGAAGTGAAACAAGAGGAAAAACCAAAACTTGAACCAAAAACAAATTTAGAAGAAAAGCCAAATTTTAAACTAGAAGAAAATATAAACAACATTTTACCAACAGAACCTTTAATTCTAAATATTAATGAAGACGTCAACCAACCAAAAGTTTTAAATCCTTCCGAAGAAAATAATCTACCAAGTTCTCTACCAATACCCATTAATCCACCATCTCAGCCTGTTATTAAACAAATACAATGGAATAATTACGCGATTGTTTTTGAAGCGGGCAGATATGAGGGAGAAAGACAATATAATAATGAAATTCAACCGTTCACATTACACTTAATTATACGTGATTTATTAGAACGATGTAAGCCAAGACAGTTTGATGGATTAAAAACCGCGATATCTTCCGATGATGAAGATAATTTATATTTTAATTTAGAAATACCGGTAGGAATGGAAATTAAATTTCAAAATCCATTAGCAGATCTTTTTAAAATTCCAACAGACACTTATTTTACGGGTATTCAAAAATTTGGACCGTTAAATAATTTAAATAATATTACTTTTAATTCGCGTACTAATTTTATCGACATACGTATTGAGACAACAAAAATACCGCAATTTGA
Organism: Leiobunum rupestre; assembly: GCF_980474605.1. NCBI lineage: Eukaryota > Metazoa > Arthropoda > Arachnida > Opiliones > Sclerosomatidae > Leiobunum > Leiobunum rupestre. The sequence continues at coordinate 40,541,614 of NC_143387.1, forward strand.
GCAGGAAGATTGGGCTTTCTATTCCGTATCAATTATCCAACCTTTTTTATTTGAAGGTCAGAGAGATGATTTTGGAAATATTATCCCATTATCTTTGCATAGGCAATTAAAAAACGAGATTCAACAGGCGACTAACTTCCCCCCTTTAAATCGGTACGAAATTAGTTACGCAATAGAAGAAATAAATCGAGGTCATTACTTGAGAATTTCATTTCCTAGAGATCTACAAATTGCCTTCACTGGGAGATTAGCAAATATTTTTAATATAAACGCGCCAGAATTTCAAAATGGTGTAATTAGCAGTAAAAATCCTTTAAAAGTGTATGAGGAAAAATTTATGTCAGATGAAGAATCGGTTATAGATTTTAGGTACAATAAAAATATTCCAATCGAACACCCTAACTGGGAAAATGACAGTTATACGTTTGAACGAAACTATTACGAGTCTGATAAAGATTTAGGCGGGAATTTTATACCGTTATCTCTTCATTTCAAAATTTTGAATGAACTTCAAAAATATTTTGATTCTCATATCTCACTTAAGGCGGGTTTTTTTATTTTCAAAGAAAATGGAAATTATTATTTTCAAATTGAATTAATGAGTGGGTTGGAAATTAAAATATTCGGTCCTCTAGCAGACCTCTTACAAATTGAGTACAAAGTAGATTATATATCCTCAGTTTATAAAAGCAAAGCATTAGACCCTCTTCAAATTAGAATAGAATTAGATAATACGGCTAATTTTATAATTTTTCGAAATGATTTAAACAGAGTTGAGAATAGTCGACGACAAAAACGTGATATTGATTTTCACAATTACGAACATGGTAAAAATAATAAACTAAATATTGTAGACAAATTCCATTGTCGAATTCCAACTGGGGTGTACCACACTATTGATGATATTTTATTAGCAATGAAACAATCATTGCCACATCAGAGTTGGGCTAAATTCGAGTTTAATTTTAATTCAGATTCGACAGTTTCAGTTAAAGGTTTGGGTGGAAACAGTTTTTTAACCTTTCCAATAGATAACCCCAAACTCGGGCGAATGTTAGGTTTTTCAAATAATCAAATTGAAAGGCCTCTTTTTAACGAAATAGGCATGTACCCCGCAGATCTCAACCACGGAATATCCGGAATTTATGTCTATACAAATATTATACAACCTATAATAACAGGACACACTAATACCCCCCTGCTGAGAATTATCAAATTAAACGAAAATAAAAATCGAGCACAGGTTGAAAGATTTCATTTTTTAGACCATTTTCCAGTTCTCTACGATCAAATACAGACTATAGAAATTTCTTTAAGGTCGGATTACGGTGAACTCCTGCCATATAAAACAGGCAAGACTATTATTAAATTAATATTTAAAAGACTGGATGCTTAGTCTAAAGTACACTTAAAACAAGCTCATCATGGAAAGATATTATCATCATTATGTTCAAACAGGACGCGGATATAACATCTTTCGAGGAAGTCAATATCAGACTGGGCGTGGATTTGGGTCAATTTTTAAAAGTTTAGCAAGATTCGTAACACCTCTTTTTCGACCCGTAGCTAAATCACTCGGTATTCAAGGGTTGGTTATGGGGAAAAGGATAATGGACGATGTTGTTGCTGGTCAAAATTTTAAGGAGTCGTTAAAAAAAAATAGTAAAATTGCTGGAACAAATCTTTTAAATAGTCTCAGTGATACCATATTAAATACACAGAAAGGCTCTGGAGCTCGAAGAGTAAAGAAGCGCAAATCAAAATTACGCAATAAGCAAAGAAAACGCAAGAGAACAAAAACCGATTTTCTTGACTAAAGCATTATGCCTCAATTTGAATCTATGTGTTCGGAGTTGGAGCTTTTTAACGAACCCCTGATTAATGGTAATATTGAGGGAAATAAATTTGTAGACTATTTCCCTATAGCTCCCTTGTCTAATGCTACACAGATTGATTTTTCTATCCCCGGGGGAGATTATTATATTGACATGTCAAACTTGATGCTTAAAATTCGAATTCGGGTTAAAAAAGAACAAAACGGTGTTTTAATAGATATACCTGCAGCCGAAAAAAAAGTATCATTATGCAATCTTCCATTGCATTCTATTTTTAGCCAAATAGACGTGTTTATGAATGAGACTTTAGTACAATCTAGCAACAACTGCTACCCATATTTAGCATATTTAGCAACAGTTTTAAATTTTGATAAAGGCGCCAAACAATCTTACAAAACCGCCGAGGGCTATTACGAAGACGGGTTTTGCGACCCAACGCTAGCGTTTAACGATGTTCATAAAGATAAAAAAAATAATGGAATTTTAAAAAGAAGTAAAGATATTGCGGGATCGAAACTTTGTGAATATATGGGAAGACTTCATGTAGACTCTTGTAAAATAGACAAATTTCTTTTAAACAAAGTGAATTTAAGAATTCGACTCTTGAAAAATTCCGATGAATTTATAATTATATCACAAGAAGATGTTAATATCAAATATAGATTAATTATCGAAGACGCTGTTCTTACTGCTAAACATATTATCGTAAATCCAGATCTACAGCTGGCACATAATGCTATATTGCACAAACAGAGGGCTTTGTACGATCTAACACAAACTGTTGTTAAAACTCTGACAATTTCAGCAGGCGCGAGCGATTTCGTGAAGTCAAATATTTTTTTAGGTAAAATTCCAAATCGTGTAATAATCGGAATGGTAAACAATTCTGCTTACAACGGGTCTAGTCGAGAAAATCCCTTTCAATTTAACCATAATAATCTCTCGTTCTTACAACTTTCATTAGACGACCAGAATATACCAGAAACTGCTCTAACTCCAGATTTTAATAAAAACCTCTATACTCGGTCGTATTATTCACTATTCTCGGCAATGGATTTAATTGGAAATAACTCTGGTAATTGTATTGATTACGAAAATTATAAAAACGGTAATACATTATTCGCGTTTGATTTAACTTACGATTCCTCGGCAAACTCTAACAACCTCTCAATTCAACGAAATGGTAGTTTACGTATGGTAATGAAGTTTGCTTCCCCCTTAACTAATATTCAAAACATAATTATTATTGGAGAATACGAAAACCGATTTGTCATTAACCAAGAGCGTCAAGTTACGTATATTACGGAATAAAACCAATCAACGACGGCAAAGATTGATTAGTTGTTTCGCGAAATCGTAGTGGTAAAGATGTCTCGAACTCACAGTCTCTCACCCAAACAAGAAGTAACGGTGCTAGGATATGTAAATCCATCCATCAAAATTTACCGACTAGACACTTGCGCCGAATTTGAACTGAATTTAGAAGCCTGGCAATCTCTATTCACATTCGAAAAGGAAATAACTGATTTTTTTGAAGACCAAGTTGCTAGTTTTCACACCTGGCTTCCGCTTGAAGGTTCAAAGATAAAAATCGACTGTTTCAAGGGACAAAAGGAAAAACTCGTGGATGTGCGTGCTTGTGCCAGAGGAAAAAACCATTTGTATCATCTTTTCTATTCTACAAATTATGGTTTTAATCTCAACCAAGCAGGGTGGAAAAGATTAAAACATTGTAAACATACAATTGATCAGGAGATTAATTTAATTTTGTCGGCAAAAAATATTATGCGTGACATAATTGTACATGAGCTTACGGATAAAATGTTTGAAATTACCGAAAATTGTGAGAATCCGCATTGTAAATCTTCGATTGCTCACGATGTCTCTTGTAAACTAGGATTTAGCACAAATTTTGAAGACCGAGTGGAAAATATGATATTAATAGCTATCCCCCAATTAAACTACGATCATATTGTTGTAAGATTCCAAAAGGAATTTGGACTTGATCCCTTAATAGTAGAAAGTCAATTATATTTTGATATTGTACAAAATGTTTCAAACTTAAAATGCGATTTAATTTATTAAAATAAAAACTTTTACTATAATCTGTTTTTATTATTTCTATTCACACATTTAAAGATGGTGTTGTCAAAAACAGACAAACAATTAAGTAAAGTTTATTACGATGTTGAAAACCCATACAGTTATTCTGACAGTGTTACTTTAAGAAAAAAATTTCCCAAAATTTCGGAAAAAGAAATTAAAAATTTTCTCAGTAAACAACCAACCTACACACAACACAAAGCTAGGAGGTTAAATTTTAAACGTAACAAATTATATGTAACGACGATTGATGAGACATTTATGGCCGATTTATTAGACCTCCCTATTTTACAAACTTTTAATAAAAAGTACCGCTATACGTTATTAGTTCAGGACATTCTAAGCAAATTCGCTTTCATTCTGCCAATTAAAAATAAAACCTCGAGCGAGATTGTGAAGGCCTTTAGAGAGATTTTCAAAAAACGAGTACCCCTTAATTTATGTACCGACGCAGGGACAGAATTTCGAAACGCCCCATTTCGCGCTCTCTTAAAACGTTATAACATCCACCATTACCTCACGTACTCCGAGAAAAAAGCTTCTATGATCGAGAGACTCGTTCGCACGGTAAAATCAAAATTTTTTAAAATAATTACCAAGACCGGCGATTTACACTATCTTAATAAACTACCATTAATTGCAAAAGCTTATAACGCTCGAAAACATTCAACAACGGGAATCGCCCCTAAAGATGTCAATAAAAACAATGAATCGGCAATTTGGGAAAAAAACTATGGCAATCTTAGTATGATTGGAAAGGCAAGTTTAAAAATTGGGGATAAAGTTCGATTAGCCGTTGCAAAAACAACATTTGATAAATCATACAGGGGAACGTTTACAGCCGAAATATTTGAAATTCATAGAGTAATTACGAGAGATCCCTGTATGTACATTGTGAAAGATTTGACCGGCAATATAATTAAAGGAGCTTTTTACGCTCAAGAAATAGTTAAAATTCAAGTGTAGAGCGCTACAGTCTTTATTCAACATTTTGTTAAGCATGGGTAAAGTACACATTCTCCTGGGTCTCGCGATTGTAATATTTGGAGTGAGCGCAACAATAGTTTCCTCCGCGATGAAATTTAAAAAAAGAAGTCCAGAATACAGCTTAGATATTGGAATTTGCGACAAAGCCTTCAATTTAGGAAGAGACACGTACCTTGTAAAATGTAACGAAACTTTTGACGTGCGACATTTTAAAAAAGAAGACGGTAGTTTAAAACCATCTATCAGAGGAATCAACTTAACAAAAGATCAATATGAGAAATTATGCATTTTGACAGTGACGTGAAAGATGAATACTAATCAAATCCAAGCTATACTTAAGTGTGACCCCCGTTCGAGAGATAAATTTATCGGAGTGTTTCCCGCTAATAGATTACCAAAAGTTCCAATTAAAAAAAAATCATATTGTTTCGTAATCAACACCGATCCCGATACGCTTCCAGGGTCTCATTGGACGGCTGTTTACAAATCGGGCGACACTCTGGACTTTTTTTGTTCTCTAGGAAGATCACATCGTGACTATGGATTTTTGCTAGAGCGATATAGCAAGCGTATTCGACACAATACTCATAAATTTCAATCAAATAAAAGCCAAAACTGCGGACCACATGTGATTTATTTTCTAACCTCGAGATGTATGGGGATTTCTTACAGTAAAATAATTAACGAATTGTATAATTTCGATTTAAAAAGAAACGATAGTTTAGCGTTGTTGAATATATGTATTCATTTGATGAAAGAGTGGAAACGAAATAAATCAATTTGTTTAAAATAAAAAAAAATGTTTATTTATTTCACACATAATTATTTTTACACATTTTTTATTATTCTTGCCAACGAGAAGGAGGGCGGGTCTGTCTTTTAGGCCTCGGCGATTTTTTTGGGGGGGATGGTAATTTTAATTTTTTTTGCGGCGATATTGGAACGCCACCGACAGCACCCTCCTCCTCTAAAGACAGCTCTCGATCCCAATCCTCTTCCTGGCTTAATTGACTTCCAATATCGGTATTTTCTAAGTATTCTTCAAATATTTCATTTTCTCGACTTAATCGTTTACGCATTCTATCATCGGTAATTGTCTTTTGTTGCTTAACAATCGGCGTAGATGCTTTCCTCTTCCAAGATTCTACATTTTTTAAGAGACTCGGGAATTTTCTACTCTGATCGTTTTCTCTCTCGCTGAGATATTCTTTCATTTTGCGTGTCATAGTATTTAAACGAACCTCGGCAGCGTCGCCAGCGTTAACTCCCTCGGGCGTTTTGAAGGGTGAATAAATTTGCGAGGTGAACGGGGAATTTAATGGAGCAACAGGTCCGGGGGCTTGAAAGTTTGTAATTTCAACTTTAGGTACCGGTATCGCTTTTCTCATTTCCCGGGCCTCGCTCAGTATTTTTAGAAATTCTCGCAATTTAGAGCGGCTGTTTAAATTAGAAGTTAATATATTTTGCAACTCATTATCTAATAAGTTATAATACGTTTCCTGGGGAGAAACAAGCTGTTTATTTTCTTGAGATATTTGTCCGACACTCGAGGCGGGAACTAAAATCATTTTTTTCATTTTATCTTTTATTGAATAAATTGGCAATTAAAGGAACAATAGAGCCTAATAAAGCCGGTATGAAGAATCCCGTACCTTTCTGAATTATTAGAGCACGCTTCTTTTTTTGCGAAATTTTCGGACTGGCTAAGAAGCGTATTGTTTTTTTATATTTAGAAAGTTGTTTTTTTTTGGCTTTAGATAATATAATTCCACCACCTTTCAAGTTTTTGCAAACGCTTTGTAAGGCTTTTAATTGCTTTGGAGAACTGTTAGCTAATAAATTTTTACGTACCCCTCCTTTAGATTTATACAATAAATTTAAATATGGATAGTGTGTTTTAAACCTGTCAGAGGGATTTGCAATAGGAGTAGTTTTTTTACGTACTGTCTTTTTTGGTGTCATTTTCTTTAATGAACTTGATAATAATATAGTAAATTATTTATTATTGGAAAAAACTACCATTTGTGGTCCGTTTTGATTAAATGTGTACGATCTTAATCGTAAGCTATCTGGAGTGGTTACAGATGTGTCTATAAATAGTGAATTGTAAGGTTCTCCAGTAGCCATATCGTAGGCTAATTTAATTATTTTTGTATTATTTGGAGATATTTGATTGGCCAGATATTGGATTTGACTTAGATCTCGAGGAGATTTAAACAGATTTAGATATGACATATTAAGAGAGATTAAACGAGATTGTTTGCCTCGAGGAAATAGGGTTTGTGAGATTAATACAACTGAAATTTCATAATGATGACTGTCTACGGTAACTAATTTCGCAATTTGATCATTTTTGTAAAGTTCGTCTGCTAAATCGTCAATAATAAGTAAAGAATTTCTATTTGATTCCCAGAACTCGCTGTCCATTGGCGGAAGTCCTTGAATAAACTCTATATCGGTTAAAAACTGAGATAAATCGTGGTAACCTGATTGCCAAACCGAATAACAATAAATAATTTTAATAGGAGGTTTATCAATTAATTCATTCCTCCATCTAATTAGTGAGTTCGCCCATGCTGACTTGCCCGACATTGTAGGGCCTGATACCATCATTCGAAACGGTGAAAGAAATTTTATATAAGACATTACTGTTTAAACAAAAACAACATACTACGTATTTTGTTAGTACATTGTCTGTTTTATAGAATATATGAAAAAATAAACACATTTTAAATTTAAAAAATTATTTTATTAAAGTTTAATGTTTCTTATCAAAACCATCCCTTCACCAGTTATATAAAGTTTCAAAATAACATACAAAAATAACATTTTGAATAAAAAATAAAATCATAATATCTCCTTCACCAAAAAATAATTAATTCCCGTTTTTTAGTAAAAATTCAATTTTGGAAGTTAAAAGTTTAAATCTTAGGTTATTTAAAAATAAAGTATTTACTCGATTTTCGGAAGAGATTTCATTTACTATAACTATGTGGTTAAATGACACCTGTTTTGCAAGTTTTTTTGTTACATGTTTTTTAGATTTATAATTAAAAGACAACTTTATTTTACAATTCGCCATTTTCACATTCTAAATATCCATAGGGAACACTGGAAATATTATCTTGTAGCACACGTTTACAAAAAGTCTTTTTGAAAGTTTTACTTAAGTTGCCAACACGTAAAAGCATTTTGTACTTATCTTTTATTACGTTAAAGGGAATTTTCACCTTAAACTCGGTATTTGGCACAAAAATCATTTGTTTGAAGGCGTCGAAATGTATGATGTCTGAGTTTTCCCTGGTAAGAGTTATTCCTTTAAGTTTTATAATTGTCCGATTATTTTCAAGTTTATAGCTGTAGCTTTTTGGTCCAGTTGATACGAATTTTGTGATATATGAATTCGGAGTCTCGCACGTAAGTTCACCTAAATTACCACCAAGGGGGGGTAGCCACTCGTGTGGTTTATGTGTAAATTTTATTCCGTCCGTGTCATAATAAATTACACGCTTCCCCAGCCTATTAATTAGCTTATGCAGATGAATACGACCGTAACTGGTGACAAAGGAAGCCACTATAACGTTACCTTTGCGAAAAGTTGGTGCAAGCTCACTTTTTTTTTATAGCTTACCATGGCAACATCGTTGTTGATTAAATGAAAGTCTGTTAATTTATTCGATGTGTCTGCTATAATCTCGGTGAATTGGGAGTATCTATGAATAATTTTAGTTGATGATTTGTCCATTCTTAACGCCATTCTGCCATATAACGAATTTTGCGCCAATTTCGCGGAAGTTCTTAAGGATGGGTTATCAACAATTTCCTCAGGCTCTAACCTTACTCCATCAGCTTCGTATATCGCGTCTAAATACTCTTTTTGCTCTTGATATGTTTTAATATTGGGTGGAAATCCTGAATTTTTAACTTTTGCTCTAAAAAAAATGTCTATATATGGTTTGAAAAAATTTGTTGTAATACTATAGTGATATACTTCGAAAATTTCTAATAGTTTGTAGTTACATTCTTTTATTGAATAGTAGATTTCCACCGAGGGTAAGACTACCGTTATAGCGCGTTCGTCAATACTGTGGGTACATTTGCTGTCATTATTTATTACACAACTTCCGCATAAAGGATAATAAAGTTTTTTATTAAATCGGTATGGAAGAACGGGTAAGTAGAGGTCTCTGGGGGGGAGTATTCGACAACTAATTATTCCAAAATACGCGTCTGGGGCATAATCAAAATTGTGTGTGATAACTTTAACATTTTTACAACCGTATTCCATTTTTTGTAAACAATAGGCATACAGACTACAAAAGTCAAAATATCGGATTTGTTCTCCAAGTAAGGGCTCTACTTCATGATACAGCTTGATTGTTTCTACACGGCCACCTACTAGCGAATCTCTAGGGTTAATTTTAGGAATGATTTTAATTGTATTAAAAAATGCTTTCGCCTCGACATTTTTTCTCAACAGTTCTAATATCTCACATTCAAAAATTTGAATATATGTATGGTTTGGTAAATTTTGTTCAATAAATTCTTTTCGGTCTAATTCCCTTTCTCTAATTTCTTTGAATGTTTTTCCGACAATTGAATTAAAGCTCGAGCCAGAAAAATGTTTTGGACAACCGTGCCAGAAATCACCCATTACATCAATTACTATGGGTGGATTTTCACAGTAACCATCTACAAAATACGGTCCTACAGACTGTTCTCCCCCTGAACTTCTGACAGTTTGCAAAATTAAATTATTTTCCTTCTCGTACCAAGATAAATATTTTAATGCAATCTCGCTTTGATTCTGTCTACTTGCCAAACCGATAGCAGGAATAGTACATAGTGTATATGGTTCTAAAAACTTGTCAATAAATACATTATTAAGTGCCCCGGAAAGAGAAATACCCCCATAATTACTGATATCAATTTCAATTAGTTCTTTATATAAGATGCGAAATTTCTGCATAGCTAAGCGTAATAAATTACAATCTAAAAGACAATACGCTCTGGATTCTGATTTAATACAATAGACCGGTTCGAGCTGTTTGTGTGAATACCAATTTTTAAATTCTCGGTATTCAAATTCTTTCATTTTATGGGGTTCAAAGTATTTTTCGTCCGGAATTTTACCTGAATAGTTCAAAGTGTCTTTCGTCCAAAAAATATAGGGAAAATATCCTTTAGATTGAGGCAAAGAAAACATTTTAGGAAAATGTCTTAAAGGAGCACTAACATAGTTCAAAGAATCTACAAAACGAATGTCTACCCCTTTAATATAAATAGTGAGTATCTTGGCTCCATCGTAAATAACCTCGGGAATGACATGATTAATTAATTTAGAAATAATAAACATTCCGTCGAAAGATCTTAGATTATGGGCCATTACGATGAGGTTGGTAAATTTCGGCCTAATTGTTTTTCGCTTTCGTTTCCCATCCATAAGTAAAATAGTTTCATGTTGAAACAAAAAATTGAGAAAGTTATTTACACAATATTGTCCTTCAAAAACCGTGGTTTCCACAGGCTGATTTAAAATTTCACTTTGGGCCACTAAGAGCATGGGTTTATGCACATTATTCTCGATTATGGTTTCAATATCGAAATATACATAGGATCTTGGATTCTTTTTAAATGTCGACTGTTTAACATAATGTTGGTTTGGAGGATGATCGATTTTACAAGATTCGCAAGCTGTTTCACATTTGTGAGTTTTTGAAGTTTCAAATTGAACACAGCATTTTTCGCATCTGTGGAAAAGCTTGCAAGTTTCATTTTTTAGGTGAAAACTATAACATTCCCCTTGTTTTAAATATCTATTGCAAAGTTTACAACGAATTAACGGAATTTCTAAAATTTCGTGAAATTCTCGACCTAAACATCTTTTACATTTAATATTTCTAGTGTCAAAACAGTGGTGCTTGTTTCTATGTGTGGTGGAATAAAAAATTTTTTCGCAATTTAAACATGAAGCTACACCGCCCCAAATGGAATGAAGATTTTTAGCTAAATGAACGTGCGTGCCAATTTTTACAAGTAGAATTTTGTGTTCGGCAGGAGGAAAACCCTTGAAATAAATTTGAAAATTTTCCGTTGCGTTAAATATTATTATCTGATACTTTGGGGCTAAATATGATTGAAATTTAGCTATATCACCAATTTCTACAGCGCCTCGAGCAATTCCTACATCATCGTGTAATTTCTTAGCGGCTTTAGTTTGTAATTTACTACGAAAGAATGTTAAGGTTCGATATTCTTTAAGAACGGTTGTTAATGGAAGTTTATTCTTTTTGTACTCGGCAATTTCACAGAGCTTTATTCCGACTGTAAGGGCTCTTGCTACGCACAAATTATCGATATTATTGATATAGTAAAAATTGGTTTTAGTTTTTAAAAAAGCATCAAGATCGATAATATCTCTATTTTTTAGAGATAAAAATTTTTTTCCCATTTTCTGTGGGGATTTCAAAAGAATTATACTAAATTTAATTTCTCCATCTAGTAAGAAATCTTTTTTTGATTGAGCAACGCGAGCTATATGGTTAAATATTCGCGAAACAGTTAACTGATCAATTTTAATAAATTTAATGTTAATTGGATGTTCTAAATTTTCCGATTGAATTGCAAATCTGAGGAAATCGAAACCGGGTGCTTCTTGTCTTACGTATTTGATAATTTTGGACAGAATCTTTTCAAATACTGTAAAAAATAAATGTGTGGGGATTTCGTTTAAGTATATTAGTTCTAGGTCAATGTCCAGTTGTTTACATTTCCACTTTTTTGAATTTCTAGGGCTTAATTTTTTAATTTTATAAAACTTTTTATAATTAAAACTGTTTAACGATGAAAAGTCTAATTGAGAGTCCGAATCGTATTCGTCGGAGTCTTCCATGTTCTAATTTCGTTTCCAGGTCTAAAATATTATTCTAATTACTATTACGAATAATTAATTAATGAGTTTAACTTGCCTTCGTGGGTGGAACAACAATTTTTCCTTCCGTCTGCTCAATTAATTTTTTCAGCCTGTTTGTTGAGTTTATTATTCGAATAACATCCATGGATAGGGTGTTAGCTAAGAATTTCACCCTCTTATAATCACCCTTCCAGAGTTCATCTTGGGGAAGATGTTTGATGTTTTTATATGAATATATCTGGATATCTAGATATAATCCCTTGTCGCTCGCTTTTTTTCTCGGAGTTTTAGTTTCGTAAGACACTCCCCCTTTCTTGACTTTCACTGATTGTTCGATTCCAACTTGTTCGATGTTTGACATGCGACGAACCTCTTGAATATAGTCCCCATCCGATTCGTCCGACTCTATTAACATCTCCTGTTCAGGACTATCGAAAACTGAAACTACCTGACTCTCGGAGATTTGACTATTACTTGTGGAAGCCATTTTAGCCTGTTATGATTCAATAGAAAATTTTGCCCTTTTATACCAAATGTATTTTTCATTAATTTTTTTCAAAATATAAAACCTTGAATATTAAAGTGATTAATACTACAAGGATAGAACCTAGTTATAATTTATCAGTATTTCAACGGTATTTAAAATTGTTTGTGAATAACAATTTAAATATGTAGACATGTATAAAAATATAAAATTATTAATTATTTTTTTTGAAGGACTTTATATTTAATTTTCGTGACAAAAAAGACAACGCCCTAAGAGTTTTAATATTATTTTGCTTTAAAAATCGATTATGGATGTAAGAATTTTGGTAATTACAGGGTTAGATGTTTTAAAATTCTATGGGAAGAAATATATTTCTGCGAGGTATAAAATTTAAACGAATGGATAAAATTATATTTCTGCAGGGTGTATTTGATAAAAAATTGTCTTTTGACTTGATTTTAAAACAGGTTAAAATCAGGATGTAAAAATTAAATATTCTGAAATTTTTCTTATAAAAAGACTGTCTTTCACCGTGTACCTTTTATAAACCATGGGCTCTCGCGAAGTTTTGACTGTTTCTGGTAAGATTACTCATCCTCTCGCTATTAACCCTTTTTCACTAAAATATTTAGCTTTACGTAAAGTTAGGAATTATAACCTTTTTAAAATTAACGATATTTCAATTAGAGTTGAAAATTACTGTATGAGAACTGTCTTTCTTGAGTGTAAAGCATTAATAGAACCCTTTAAAAAATTGTTTTTGCCTGTCCCTTTATAAAAAATTCTTTCAAATTATCGCCAGCTGTTTTCGCTTCGGTTTTTTCTAGAAGAATCAATAACAATTCTTGTCTATTTGACGTTCATTCTGTTAATTTTGTCTGTCCCCACGAGGCTTTTGAGTTTGACGGCTTATTGTTCCACACTCAATCCTCTCTTGAAGGCTGGTTTTCTTACGAAATTTTACGCCTAATTGGAAAACATATGCTCCTATATAAAAATTTAAATAAGATCCCATGGTTCCGTCAACATAAAAATCGTAGGAGCCTTCAACGTGACCTTTTAATACTCTTTCAATTACAACAAGTTTCCTTTTTCCGAAAAAAACATTTATCTATTACCACTGACTTTCGCCTAACACGGTATAACATCCGTTTGGAATTAGGCATGATCGTTCTATTTTTTATTAATGATTTGGATCGACAAGAAGTTAAAATAGTTACAACTTTAGAGTAAGGAATACTAATTTTAAAAAAATAATTACAATAATTAAAATAAATATTTTTATTTAGTTGCAAATTATCTCGACCGAATCAAAATTTAAACGATCGTCGGCAACTTTTCCAACTGCGACTCAAGGTAATTACAAAAATTTATTTATTTTTTAAAAAAACTAAAACTATTTATTTTTTTGAAATAGGACTCAAACCTGATAAAATTTTAATTTTTTTATTTAAAGACTTTTTTGTGTTTTTATTTTTTAATTTGTTTATTTTGGTGAAAGGTTTTAATTTTTAAAATGTTTTATATTTTTTATTTTAAATGTTTTTATTTTAGAAAGTTTAAGTGTTTAAATATGTTTTCCAAATCAACTAGCTTTATTAATTTAATTCAGGCGGTGGAGGTTGTTTTTAATATTTCATAATCTACTTTTTCTTTTTTAACTAGCTTTATTAATTTAATGTTGGGATTGGTGTAAAGTTCTTTTTTCTCTATATTAAATTTTGCTTTCATCTTTTTATCCAATAAGTTTTCAAGAAATGATATTAGTACGCTTTGTATTAGATTTAATGTTTTTCTATTATTATTATTATTATCTTTTTTGTTTTTTTCATCTCTTGCGCTATCTTTTTTGTTTCTTCATCTCTTTCGCTATATACACTTGAGCATATATACAACCTATCGCACATATCAAACGACCCATTGATTATTTATTATTCTTTCTGTTTTTTTTTCGGTTCTTTTTCATGTATTCTATGTACTTTTTTATACTAATATCTGTTAAACTTTAATGTTTTATGTTTGTTTTTGTAATTGATTAGTATATTAACTGAAAAATGTCTAAGTACATTTTGTACTAGGTTGTTTTTTTAAAAATTGAATATAATTGTTTTTATTAATTTATAAAAACATGTTTAAGAAGGATAGTGATAATTAGTTAACCTTCGTTGTATTAAAAATTAATAATTATTCCCAAAGACAATATTTTTAAATTTTTAAATAAAAGTCGGGCTTAAACTATAAAATCTCAATGTAAAGGATTTTACCAGGAGAAATCTAAACTCAAGATGTCTGGTGAATTACATCTAAAGCCTGTACTTTCTTTTGCCGCGATCTTTAAAATTTTTCTCTTCGAGTAGTAAGAATGTTTATTCTTTGTAATACTCGTCAAATTTCGCGATGGAATCACAAGAATTTAAAGTCTGAACTTCGTATGTTAGATCAAATTCAACATGTTGGCATTGAACAACATTCGATCTGTTTTAATTCAGACATTCTCGAACTGTATACTTCCGAAGCGATTAAGACCAAAACCAGTGTTTTATTCGTGCGATGATAGAGCAACAAAAAGAATTCTTGTGGTAAATATTTTTTAGATATATTCATTTTTAATAGGTTAATTTATTTATATTTATAAATTCTAGCCTGAATTTCCAACCCGACATCTCGTTTTGTACCGAAGAAGAAAAATACCTTCTACGAATTGATGTAATTATAATTATTTTTAATTATACACTTAAAATATTTTTAACATTTGTGTTTTTATATTTTTCAGCCTTCAAATTATTTATACAACCTTCTTTAATTCTTTATTATTAATTTTGTTAGCTTTTAGTTTTATTGTTAGTGTTTCATATTTTGTTAAATGTTTAAAAAATATATTGAAATATCATAGTTATTAAATATTACAATAACTAATTGTGTTTTTTTGACTACTTAAACTAGCATTGTTTTTTAAAATAATAAAATATTTGCGAATAACTTATTTATATTAGTTTAATTATTTAAAGTATTTTGGGTGGGGCCAAAACCGCCAAGGGTATAAAGCGAAGGTCGCGAATTCGTTTCCCCATCTCGCAAATAACTAATTAGCATTTTAAACCGCTAAAAAACGAAAAAAACGAAAAAACGATATCAGAAGTAAATAAGTGGAAGTATTTGGTGGGGTTACATATTACCGCCGATATCTCGGTTCGACCTTGTCCGATCGTGACCAAACTTGTTGGGGTGATAGACCGAGGCTTAGTGGTTGTGGACAGGTGTCAGGCGTCGAGGTCAAAGATCATCTTCAAGGTGAAATTTGAAAACAAAAATATGTTTTTCGATTTACCAAGGACAAAAATTTTTTAATTTTTGAAAATATTTTTGGGGTGTGGGGGGGTTGTTTTGTCGGCCATCTTGGCGGCCATCTTGGATTTACATGTTCATATTTAGTTATTCTCTACTATCGTTAAATAAAAATTAAAATAACTTTTTTACTGTTCAAGTTTACTCTTTTGTTTTTTACTTCTGCCCCGAGATATAGCAGGGTACGCGAAAAACGTTTTAGATTAGATTAGTTCGGATTAGGCTAGGTTAGGTAAGCGCGCGGAGCGCCCAAAGGTTAGGTTATATACGCGGGCCGAAGGCGCGTAGGCACCGTTGGATACGTCCGTGACTTATATATATCTTTAAAAAAAAACCTTAATTCGATGTACTAAAAAAATATATAAAGGTGCAAAATTGGGCTGTAAACCGCACAATTGGGGTATTTTCGATCGATTGGAACTCAATGTTAAATCGTTTTCCAACGAATTGGATTTCGGTCGAATGGGCCCAAAGCAAAATTATTGCATTAAATTACTATTCTTAATTACTTAATACTGTTCTCCATTTTATCTTTGGCATACAAATATTTCTCATGCTCTAAAAGTTTCCCACCGTTAGACGTTAGGGTCCGATAATCGCGAGTCGAATCCATTCTGCAGATTACTTAATATATACTTCTTAAAAGTAGTTTTTTTTAAAGTGTACTTAGTCCACGAAAGTGATTTTTTTTTCAGCTTTTTAAAAATATATATTTCGGTCCGTTGAAACCTTCTGCAATTAACTCATAAAAAAGGATTTTTTTAATTTTCGGTCGGTTAGTGCTTTCCTTCGATTGGATGGACTTCGGTCCGTTGGACCCCATTCGATCGGTTGGTCTTCGGGCCATCGGACCCAGACCCATTTATCTACTTACAAACAAAATTTATAAGTACGTTTCGAAAATACCACCTTCGGCTGCGATGCAGGCTTGGGTGCGAACAATCATATTGTCGAAGGCGGCTTGAATCATTTCCGGGGTTACTTCCCGGCAAGCGCTTACAATTCGTTGACGCAGCTCTTCAAGGGTCACAACCGAAGTGGCGTACACCTTGTCCTTGACGAAGCCCCAAAGAAAGAAATCCAACGGAGTCAGATCGGGCGACTTTGCTGGCCAGTGTACGGGACCGTTTCTCCCTATCCATCGTTGTGGAAATAAGTGGTTTAGGTAATCTCTCACGGCTCTGTGGTAATGAAGCGGGGTACCGTCTTACTCGTTGCGCCAACGGCAGTTCGTCAAGTTGTTGTTCTAGCTCATTTCTCATGAAATCTAAATAACTCTGGCCATTTAGATTTTGCGGTAAGAATACTGGACCAATTAACTAAATAATTAAAGTTGATAAATCGTTTTATCCTTTAGAGTAAAATTGCTAAATAATGCCAGTTGATAAAAACGTTTTCTCCTTAGAGCAAGGAAACGGAAATTTAGTTTTGAAACCGAAACCTAACCTATCCCATCCCATCCCATCCCATATTTCCATCGACACAGTTTTATCTCATAAAATAATGTATATTACACTAAAAAAACCCTGATTTATCTCTAAAATATAATATATTTTGTCCCCACCCAAAGCCCCGGTCTGCCCGAATAGTTGGGGATGCCCTTGCTTGGCTGGGAGACTACTTGAGTGGGCGAAGGCAAAGGGTTGTTATCGAGGGGTTAGACACTCTGCGAACTCGGTGTACACTGCCATACCTTTGACAGTGCTAAATGGAACTCGTGAACTCTTGAAAATATGTACCTTTAACAGTGCTAAATGCACGAACTCGTTGTACAGATTATCTGAGACTGTCTTACCGCTCGGTTGTTATTGATGGTCATGAGTCGGAGTGGTCCCCTATCGGTAGGGGTGTTCCTCAGGGTTCGGTTTTGGGACCTCTACTTTTCAATGGCCCAATAAATTCAATGCCAGCGACAGTCGCCTATGTGGTACTCTTACTCTTCGCAGACGACTCTAAATTATTTCACAGAATTAAAACATTATCTCATTATCGCGAGCTCCAATTCGTCTTGGATGCGTTTGTAGTTTGGGCCAAAAATCACGGTCTGTCCTTCATTTCCAAAAATTTCAGTTTAACACTTGGGCTGCAAGAACTCCAATTCCACCTACTATTTTGATGGCTCACCTTTGCATGCCCCTCTCTCGGAACGCCCCCTTGGTATTATTGACCCAACCCTTTTCTAGTCACACTAATAAGGTGTATGTAAAGTGGCCCCCTAATTCCCAGGAAATTCTTAAATAAAAAAACAATGGGGGGCTCCTCCAAAATTAGTTTCCTTCAAGAAATATTCCCATTTACTAATCAGTGGTAAAAAATTTATAAGATTATGATAACGCAATAAATTTATTTGGTCACTGTTTAGTTTGAACTAGCGTCATAGACAATCTAAGTGTTAATGTATTTAGGGTGACTCTTTAACTTATGCTTGTACTAAATTTTCAAACATCCGCATTATCATTGTATTTAAGTATGACTCCATTGATGAATTTCATGTTACGCCACTGTTTTTAACTAAACAATTAACTTTGATGAACTTAGCAAGGCCATATTTCTAATGAGTTGACACACCTTCAGAAGCTTTAACGGCTATTTTGAACAATAGCCCCGCCAAATGTTTTCCACTTTTTAGTTCCACCTTAACCCTTATTAAGGGTAACCTAATGGTGCAAATATTATTAGCCGCAAATAATTAATTTTAAAGATATACTCATTTTAATGGTGTAACAACCGAACGGTTCGGGGCGTAGAATTCACTCGGCGGCGAAGACAGCCTAGACAGCTCTCCGTCGCGCCGTTTTTGCCTTTTCGATAATCAGCCTTTCTTTAATTGTTGGTAATGGTAATGGCGCCAGTAGGACTGTAGGACCACAATATTCGCGAAATATGCTGCTGTGCCCGAAACAAAGCTTTTGTTAAAGGATTAAAATGACGGTGGGCTACTATACAGATAGGAAAGAAACATTTCACAATCCGTATTTATTTACCGCTAACCATGTCCGATACCGGGTCTTCACGTAGTTCCGCAAGTTCGGAAGATTCTAATTCTGTTAATTCTGGCGACGAGGAGAGTGATTATAAGCGTTATTTAACGAAATATACGTATAATAATAAAGTCTGAAATCAGTACGAAATCCACGATCTTACCAAGGATCCGTTAAAATTAATCTAGTGGCTGCAAAGCCTCAACCTAATTGCGAAAGATGTAACGTGTCCCAATTGGGACGACTTAATGGTTCTTACCAAACAGACGAGAACCACCGACAAGTACGTTTGGCGTTGCAATAAAAGACGAAAAATGCCGAAACAAAAGGAGTCCGTCAGCTGTCAAACCGAAGTTTCAAATCGGAAAAATTCATTTTTTTCAAACCACCACCTCGATTTGCGGGAAATTCTATTATGGTGTACTTCTACGTATGCAACTTCGGTCTGCAGCGCCAAATTGCCGCAACACACGGTGTTTCAGAAAAATCTGTTTCTCAGTTTCCCCTTCCATAAAAACTTGTTGAGGTTAACGGTAATAGTTAGTGCAGGGAGCTGTTGGCTCGCGTGGCATGAAGGGCTTGCCACCACCCTCCTACGCATTGTAACCCATAGAAATCTCATAGGTAACTAGAATGCTGCCGCCTACGGCCGAGCTTGACGCCAGTTCGCCTTGAACCTTCAGCCAATGAGAGGCCGTAGAGTGGTTCCGCCAAGGAGGATAATAATCCTCCTTCGATCCGCTACTATAGCCGGAGATAGGTGACGTCATTCTCTCTGGTGACATTAAATTCTTGGCAGAACCACTCTTTGAGCTCTGATTGGCTGAGATCTGGCTATCGTCTGCCACGGCGTTTGGCCCATTTGCCAGTTACACGGCAGCATGTTGTAACCATTGAGTTGGGAATATTAATCTAGAGGTCCAATCGAAACGTCGGATTTCAGTATTTCGCGAAACAAGTTTTTAAAAATAAGAATACCATCGTCTGCTTCCAAATGACGAGAAAACGTTATCATTCTACCCGTGGCGCCGTCTATCTCTCGATGGTTCGTTCAAATAAGACGCGTTTTCCGGCAAAAAGATTTGGTTTTTCAAAAGTAATGGATGGCGCCACGGGTCATATGATAACGTTTTCTCGTCATTTTAGAGGAGACGACACATTCGTAATTTTCAAAAACTTGTTTCGCGGGAGCAGATTTTATTGGATCTCTAGATTAATATTCCCAACTCAATGGTTGTAACCCTGCCACCTGAATTAATAGCTTTAAAAGTCGCTTGATGACTTAGGCCTAAAGGCTGTCGCACACTATGTAGTTCCCCGTACCTGCAACAGTTGCTGGTACCAAAACCGGCGCTGCTATCGGCGATGTATATCGCACACTATGCGAGTAAAATATGAGGCTGATACCGGCGATCACGCGCTCGGACGAAATCCGTCACCCGTACCGAGTTCAACTAGCCTCAACTTTTTGTCGCTCCTCTCGAAGAACCGCTCTGACGTCACGGCATTCCTTATCTCTTCAACCAATTGGGAGCCAGAAAATATTGAATAACCATTAACCTTCGAAACACTGGCGTGTTGGGAAATTTCTTTCTTTCGAAAGGGTTTATTTGTTCAGTCAGTAAAAACATGGCAGAAAATGATATAATGTCCTTTTTATTAGAAAACGGTAGGGATGTGACCGATAATATTCTTATATCCATAGCAAATAATTCAGTATTTTTTCTTACCTTAGTAAATTCTTAACTACGCAGCTTTATCACATAAGAATGTTTAACTAAATTATAAAACAGTTATACGTCTAGAAAATCAAATTAAAACGTAATATCTACAATACGAAAAGATAACAAGTTGGCAAGCCAAAATATACCTCTCCTCGGAAGAATTTTCCCAAGCCGAATGGTCTGGGTTCGAAACCTGGGTGGCGCATTTGTTTTTAATCAATAGAGAAACGCTAAATTAGAATTTCTTCGATGCAATAATTTCAATTTCAATTCTATTTCAATTAAACCAAAATTTCGTACTCTATTAAATACGCTTCCGATAAAGCTGAAGGTCTAATTTTCAATAAGGCGTAACAAGTGTCGGTGGTTCTGTGGTAGAACGTCCGCCTGTCAATCAGGAGGTCTCGGGTTCAAATCCCGCCCGATGCGATCGAAAATTGATACTAAGACGAATACCGTGTACAACTGGTGGAAACCCTGCCATTGGACGTTGAGAGGTAGCATTACACTCAGCACTCGGTCCGTCCCACAGTTATTAAGAAGAAGTTGGAGAGAAAACGCCCATATAAACACAACAGACTCAACATGCACAACCATCAGAACACAAACACAACAAATTCAACACTCACAACCTACGCATAAACATTACAAAAACGTAATACACCAAACCGTCACGACGGTGAGCGAAAAAACACCAACCAAACCGCAAATGCATCCGTTAACGCTCACCGTCACACGGTGGTTTTGCCAACCCTTTGAGAAACTGCGTACGCAGTGATTACACTTTGCACCGAAAATGCGAACGCGTTCGCAGTCCTGACAGACCCACAGACAGACCCACACACAGACCCACCCACGGACCGACCCACAGACAGACACGGTCGTTGTATAATTGTGATACTAGAAATCAAAACAAACGGATGCGCGCGCTCTCCCGGTCTCATGTATTTTGTAGCAGTGCTTCCTCCTAGTGTGCGACTGCACGAAACAATTCACTGGTATCGACAGCAAAATTCCCCGACGCCGATAACGAAAACACTTTCCCCCCAAAAGAAGTTTTGATGCCAGTAGTCCAGTACCAATTTCGAGATTTTTTTCTATAGTGTGGGTATTAGCCTAGCTGATTATTATAATTATTGCTGAGAAGTAGCTGTGCAGGAGGTTTACTTACTAGTCAACACATTACGCTAGTTTTTTAATGCGAAACATTATTTTTCGCGAATTAATGCTCAAGGAGATGTAGTTAATGGGGTGTATATATGCACCCATGATTATGAGAACGGGCTGGGGTCAGGCGCCAATGTAAAGTCTTTGGGCAATTTTTAATTAATGCTTTGGGGGAATAATTTTTGTACCATTGGAATTTCCTTAAAAAAGTACTGTAAGGGGGGTCGGGAAAGGGGAACAAAGGGAGTGATTCTAGTCATTTCTAGAATAACTATGTTCACATTTTTCGTGAATTTCAGAAACGTCTTTTGGCCTAAAACATGTTCTTTACCACATCCTCAATATAATTTTTAAGCATATTCTTAATCCAATATTAATCTTAAGGGTACGTGTAGAACGGGCCCTTCCTAGTTTGTTTCAAGTGGCGTAATTTCTCACTAGAAATAATGATCTTTTGGGATATTATGTCACTTCACCCATGGCGATTACTAATTACACACACTTATGGAAAGTATTGATAGACTTACGAAGCTATTTTTGGTGAGACCAGAAATATATAATATTTTATTTACACCCCTATACTGGTAATGTTATTCTATTGAAAAAACCTGGCTATTTTCTTGCCCAAAATGCAGATGTTTATTCCTGTTAGTAGAACCAGATCTATGAAAAATATTACAACTTATTCAAAAGTATAAAGTTACGGCTAGTACCTACTATTTAAAATTATACTAAAAAAATATTACAATATTTAATATATGTACTCATAAATTAATCTTTTTGGACAAAGTAGTATTTTAAAATAGTAAAATAAAAGCGTCGAATAAAAGTTTAATAAATGTTTCATTTATTTTTAATAAATGCAAAAAAAAACCAGTTTCAATAAAGTAAAGTTAGTTTTGAGTGACACAAACATGGTCCATTTTCTAAGAAATAAATTTTAAGCATGTGCAGTTTATTGCCACAATGTTTTTGAAACTGGCTTAATTTTCCATGTAATAAAAGCTCTTTTAAGAGGCAACTTGCTTGCTCCATAGCCCACCCTAGGGTTCTTTTTCAACCAAAAAGTCCTTAGTCCAGACCTGCCTATTTACAACATTAATTATCGATCTTAATGACTTATCTACAAAGGTTTACCATTACTGTTATTACTATTTATATACAAATATCCTGCTGCAACCTAGAGGAACTTTCAGTTTCACTCCACTCTCCTAAGCTTGTTTTTAAAATAAAATTTTTTGCATAAAAAATAGAATATCACGAGATTTTTATCACTTCGGAAGCAAATGCTGACGATCGTCATCGTTAGAGTCATCTTCACATTCCAACGGTTCATCATTGGGATTCAATTGTTGATAGGGTGCACTTTCATCGGGTTTTTCCAAATTTTCTAGAGTTAAAAAAAATCAAATAAATTTTTTTCACTGGGGTTATTTTCTTGCACCCTTTCAACGCTTAAAACCCAACAATTTACAGAAAACTTGCTCATTGTAGGAGTGAGTGTGCTTTGGTGGTGTACGACTATTTAGCGGAAATTTTATATTGCAATAGCGACTATAATAGACCTCATTTTCCAATTGGAGATTCATTTCAATTATCAAGGAAAAAAACTTAAGAAAAAACTTTTATTCATACACTCAAAAAGCTTGACTAGCAACTAAGCTGATGTCTTTCTTACAAAAATTGACATCCATAATTTAATTTCCTTTAATCATGAAGATTTTTGTTCTTTATTATTTAAATCATATTATAATTTTAAACAATTAAAATAACCTTTAAAATTAACTAAATTTATTGATAAGCATAACATTGACACTTTTAAATTCTTTTTAAGTGAACTGTAACCTGTATAAAATTACAAAATTTGAGCAAAAGCTACAGTAATGTGTGCCAATTTGTTTTGATTCCTACCTGTTATTACTACAAATTGTCAAGCTCTTTAATATTATTTTTTTAAACATTAACAGTCCTATTATGAATAACAAGGCCACAAAACTACCTCACACCAATTGAAAAAAAACTTACAAACAACCCAAAAAATATGAATTCTAAATAATTTTAAATAATTAGTGACAAAATATATTCGGCCTATTAAAATAAAATAAATATATCAAAAGCTCTTAAAAATGTAACATTATGTAACATTTTTTTATCATATTTCTCTACAAGTAAAATAATCTGTTAATTCAGTACGGCCAAACAACCCTACAAGGATAAAATATTTTCGATGGAAATGTTTCATACCCAAAAAATTTAAATATTTATTTTGTGTTGGGTTTCTTTCACTATGTAACAGGCAGGAAAAACAATAAGATAAATTACAATGGCACATTCTCATGAATTGGAAGCATTTAGCCTGAAAATTTTAAGGAATTTGAAATAAAAAAACTAATATTGTTGATGACCTTGTAAATTCTTAATTTAAAAAAAAAACAGACAAATGTTAATATACTAGGAATATAATATATTAGGAAGGAATAAGGGGATTATAATATTAAAAAAGGAACTACAAGTAATATGAAATTTTGCTAGTAAAAATGACTATAGTGAAAGTTAAAAAAGGCTATTAAACAAAAATCGTGCCATTCTTGTCTATACTGTCAAGGCTAATAGAGGTTAAGAACATCTCAATTGGCAAAAAAACCACAAATTAGTGATCTGATTTCGTGAGTAAAAGGGTCTAGGAATTTGAAAGTACCAATTGTTTAACTCCATTATATCAGCACTGATCCAAAAACCATTTAATGTCACTTAAATTTCAATCAAAGGTCAATTTTTGGCTAAAGATTAAGTTAAATTTTAAAATATGTCCTCCACTTTTAAAAAATACATCAATAAATCTAAAAAATGAAAATTCTGAAAGGTATTGCATTACAAAGAGTACAAAGTGCACTTTTTATGATATTATTATTATTAAATTTATATTACTGGTACTTAAGAATAAAATGTCTAAATAAATAATTTACAGATACTGCGCTGTAAAAACCCTTGAAATAAATATTTATCTTAAGTATGCAAACATAAAAAGTTTTTGGATCACTGCTATTCCTTTAAATATTTGTAAACCTTTTAAACAAATCTAATTAAAGGTCCGAATAATGATTATACCATTTTAAAGTTTAATCATTCTTGTGAGGACTTGATATTTCTAATTAAGTTTTAAGCAGTTTTAGGCACGATTTTTATCAGTTTAATCTATATACTTAAAATTATAAAAAAATCTAGTGATTCTCTCTGCATCTCATGGTCAAACACCCCAAAAAATATCATTCTATATAAATTTAAATCCACCTAGCTATAGTAATTGCTTTTTTCAGTGCGCAAAGGGATTTTTTTTTTCAAAATGGAAGCTGACAAATTGTGTGAAATGTTAATGCATTTGTGGTTTCTTTTCACTTTCTAATAACCTTTACGATAAACTTTCCAAAAACCAATATACCAGTGATTGGCTTGATATTCAGTTTCTAAAATGTTTATTGAGGTTCCCTTTTGGTTATAAATAGGCACTATCTAGAACTCATTATGGAAATTTCTCAATTGGGGTAGAATTTCAACAAAGCAAGTTGGTTAAAAACTGAAACTTTTATGCCCTCTCAAATTTCTCATTAAAAAGGGGGTTTTTCATCAAATTTCTCTAATAGATGTTTATTCATGTAAGAGACCAAATCGTCCATTTTACAGCAGCAAAAAGGGAATTTAAAACAAATTTAAAAATTACTATCCAATATGAACCAAAATGTCACAGATTTGAAATTTTAAGATGGAATTGTCTACCCAGAAAAACTTGTCGCAAGAGGTCTCTTACCTAACATGTAAACATCTATTAAATAAACAATATGAACTGACTAGACTAGCGTATGATGAGTATTCCTAGTGTTTTCACTTTGTGATAACATGTTACCAATGCAATTGACCAATAGAGAAAATAGATAAAACAGTAAAGTAAGTAACTTTTAAAGCTACTAATGTTGAGAAATATGAAAAAATGACATGCAGTGAAATAATCTGGGATGAGAGTAGGTTTCTTAACTATTACTATTTACTCATGAGTAAGGTCATCGATGAAAAGGAAAAACCAAGAAATACTTCTTTTTGCGTACACAAAGCAACCAACTCTTACATTAGAAGAATGAAAAGTCCCAAAGCATAACTATCATACTTAGAAAAGCTAGTTTTCAGACATTTCCATAACCATATACAAACAATCCATGACAAAATTTTGGCAAGATAAGCTATATGTTAATTTACAAATTTCAGTCAAACCCCAAAAATATCTAATCTAGTATAGGAAAATGAAGGAATAACAAAGAAAGTTTACAGTAACTAATTTTGTAAAGCAAGATTTTCATTAAAATTAGCACCAAATAATTGTCTTTCAATAAAGAATAAGAATAATGATAAAAAATGTTTCATCTTCGTTCTCTCAACCAAACTAAAATTAATTCAAATGCTAATAACAGAACCAAGGTATTTGCTGGAAATTATATGTATACACTTGGAATGTCTAAGGCTGCATCGCGATTAGATAAACAAGCAAGGTTAAACTAGTTGGAATTTGTGACTTAACACGCACATTTGTATTCATTGGCTGGTCGCTGTTACTAAGAAACCTTCACCACAGAAAAAAATTTTAAGGTTTTTTTCTCAGAATAGGGATTTAAGAGACCCTAATTCGTCCACACACTGAGGTTCTTGGATAATTTACATATTTAGTTGATTAAATAGAGCAAATGAGGTAGGTAAGCCCGGGCATAATATTGAATGAGCAGAGAGTTTATTACACAAGAGGCACAAACTTAAGATTTGGAAATCAAACCGCCACAGTCTTCTTTAGGCATTCCAAGTGCATACATTTATAATTTCCTGGTATTAACCATCAGAAACATGAAATTGTAATTGACATGATTCTTATAGCTATTTAAAATAAGCCTAGAACTGGACTATAGTCAACGTTTATGAGAACGATTCATTTTCTTGCTCATACCATTTGAAGTGTTCAAAATATTGGCTGGTCTTGGAGAGTTTAATGCTTGCGTTTCCCCTCTTAAAACAACTGGCTTCAAAGATATTTTGAACAAGTGAATGTTCATATGATAACATATTTGATTGCAAACTATTATGCAATAGTGTAAGAGGTCAGCTCCAGCGTATACCTACAGATTATACTTATTAATTCTAGCAGTTGGCATGAATTAAGTGATAAACAAATAAATAATTCTTACCAAGCATAACCATAGAACGGCGTACTCTGGGATAAAAAAACTAAAATACTGATTAAGAAACAGCATACCAGGACCCACTAGTACAGAATCAAGGTAGCTCATTTCGCTTTTAGTCATATGGGCTACCTAGAAGAACCTTGTCAGTAAAATTTGAGATGAGGTCACCAAAACTTCAACTTACAACTAATCGGTTGGTAACTTTAGCAGCCACAAAACCAAATGCCAAAATATAGAGGCACGGGTGGTTTTCATATACATTAAATTTAGATTTTTGGTAAATTATAAAGGCAGGGAGCACAACTAGCCCCATAGGAATAAATGGTGACAAAACGCTGGTTCCCTGTAAGAAAATATAGTTACAACTCAAATATGCCTCAATTGGGGGCAATCACGATTAGGAATAAAGGCTTGTACGCCCAGTCTCAGTGCTTTCCCTTTAATAATACTGCTTTGTTTTCACATTTCAGTACTGCCCTCTTCGTGATTGTCCTCAATAAATTTCAATTAAATTTGCAACAGAAAAAGCTGAGCCCACTGCTTCACTTACAGCCACTGTAGAGCCATTTTTCCCCACTCCCCCAGACAGAATGACCGCAATGTAATTGTAGCACATTAAGAAAGTGACGGACAAGGCCAACACCACTGGCATAAGCCGTAATTCCACATGTAAAAAGGGAATCTATGGAAGTTCCAGAGAATTGGTCCGGTACCCAAAGAAAAAAGAAGACAAGGGAAAGGCGGAGGGGAATGAAACTTTAAAAATTTTGATTACACCCAATCGAATTACCCAAGATATTTTTTAATTGTAGCATTAAATTTCCTTAAAAACATTAAGCATATAATAAACACATTATGACTCAATCAAACACCATTATGCTTAAGCCCAACACATGTTAAGCAGATGAAGTTTTAATTTATTAATTAAAAGTAGGTTTTCATTGATGAAAAACGGTTGCGTTTTGCAAAAAATTTCAAATAGCGCGCTGCATATAAAATTAGGTTTAAGCTGTTGTGGTTCAAATCGCTACAAGAAAAACCCAACTTTTTAGGAAGTGACAAAATGGTAACCAGAAATCTTAAGATCCAAAATAGCCTGATATTACACAAAAGACAAAACTACAAAAGAAAGTAAGAAATTGCGAAAATGAGACAATAGAAAAAGGAAAAATGAAGTGAAAAGTTAAAGGCAGAACAATGAACTCTAAATGTCTATGGCACTCAGTGGGTCCGCTAGCCACTTACTGCCACAGTGGAGCCATTTTTCCCCGCTCCACCAGTAAATATAACAGTGCAATAACTGCAAAGAGCAGCTGCTGTACCAGCTATTTGGCCAATGAAGGGAACAAATCGGATTTCCATGTTAATAAATGGTATCTAAAGCACAATTGTGTAAATTTAAATGTGCTCTTCAGTCACAAAATGCATTTAAGAGGTAAATATTAAAAATGGTATGAAAACAAATTTCCACTCTTGCTTCTGAACAAAAAGGAAGAATCAAAGGTTGGAAATTTGCCTTCATATGAATTCAAAAGGATGGTGAAAAACTTTTACCCAATTTTATAGTGGTCACTAGAAAATAAACCAACATTTAATAATAGCTATATGAAGGTTGAGGTTTACCTGAGTACTCCAAACCGAAGGTCCAAATATGGCAGATACCAAATGAATAATTATCACAGAAAACTGAACTTCCGTTACATCAAATCTTTGAAAAATAAATGATTTGAAGAAATGTTTTTAATCAAATTTAAGCCTTAAATCGACCATTTTCCCAATCAGAACCGCTGTAGTGTTCCAAATTAAAACTATACTAGCTTTGAAGCGAAATTTTGTATTGGTTGAATCAACAAAAACCGTAGCTAGAAACTAGAATACAGTCATTTTATGAATATCTTAATATTTTTTCAATGGTATTGAAATGTTTTCAGATTGAATCCAGCTCTTTTTAATATTTTCTTTTAATTTGCTTAAATTATGGACATCATAATTGTGTATTTGTTTATGAAAAATTATGTTTTTCAAAGGGAATATTTTGAAGGAAAATCCCATTTGACAACTGTCATCTTTATCTAGGGCCATATTCAATATCCACACTATCAAGGTTACCTTTCACATACCCATATAGGAATTAAGAAGTATCAAAATGGGAAAATAGTAGATCGAATTAAAAAATTGCTCTAACTTTCCAAATCTCAATGTGCCAGAAACGTATGTTTGCCAGTGGGCACAATAGAACAAACTTATGGTGGCAAAACACTGAAAAAACATTAACGATGGGTATGTTCCTAACTGAACTGCTATACAAATACCCAATGTGACGAAAACTAAAATATATGCAAGTATTAATTAAATTCCACGTTTTGGGTAAAATATTATAATTCATTACCTGTAGAGACAGAGTCACAACCATGGTCAAATAGTTCACCCAAAGGAGAGCTACTACCAGTTCTACGAGCCTGTTTGCCATCTAACGCATCTAGCGTTTGATAAACAAACAGGCCCAATGCACAAAGAAAAAAACACCACCACGGTGCCTAATAATAATATTACATTTAGAATATTTAAATGTTAAATTTGGAAAGTGACCAGACATACGTACACTTTGCCGGGCATCAGGGCTGTAATATACAAGTATGAGGGATGCAATGATATTCACAATTAAGCCCGCAATAGTCATTAAATTGGGTGCAACCCACATGGGAAATTTTAAAACTAGCCAATTCCAAAATGGTTGCATTATAGGATCAAGTAATGTTGAACCGGAGGCGCTGTACTTGTGTTCGGCCAGCCTTTTGAGCTGACCTACACTTAAAACGTCACTAGAACTAAAAATCATTGTTGGGACTTGGTCCTTAAATTTTATATGGACATGAAAGTTTTCAAAATTAATTGAAAAATAAACCGGGTTGACTAGGCAGGTCTTAAATGAAAATTGCTAGATTTCCATCGAAAGAAACCACGATTTTGCAAAATAAAAAGATAACATTAATCTATCACATGAAGGGCGCCACAAGTTCCATAACCACGATCGAGTACTTCGACTTTGTCACTTCGCTGAATCGCTATTAAATGTTTGACATATGATTTGAACCAATTCAACCAATGAGGTTAGAATGAGGAAGGGCCAACTTTGATTACGATCTGCCGCGCAGCCGTCGCAATAATTTCAAATCCAAATTTGACTGCAGCTCTCGAGTGTAAAGTTAAGAATTGTTCTGTGTGTTTTTTTGTTTTTTTTCTCCGACTGTGCTCCCATTTTGGTGATGTCGCCCCGTTTTAAAGGGGTGTACTCTTGTACAAGTAAAAATAAAACCTTGAACCTTGAACCTTGCTCTAGATGGGTGGGGTTCATTTCTCCAACTTCTCATTTGTCCAAACAGTTCATTTCTCAAACTGCTCATTTCTCCAACTACATATGGCACCGAAATTGTGGAGTTGGAGTTATCATTGAATTGGGAATAATGCTACTAGAATTACAATTACGATTTCGGTTGCCATGGTTACGTGGGACCTGGAGGCCTATTCTGTAAATATTCGAAATCCAATTTTCGATCGAAAACTAGATTTCGAACTTCGAGATCTCGACGAATGGTATTCGGTAAAGATTTCGAAAAAACATAAATCAATACAAATTGTCGAAGTCGATCTCGACATGGTATAGGGTATCGAAATCAAATTCCCGTTCGAATGTTTACAGAATAGCCCCCCAGTTCTGATAAGACCGTACGAAATTCATCTTTACAATTAGGTGGTAGTGCCATCTATATTTTGTAAAGTTATATAGCTAAAAATAAATAATTATTAGCTAACTCACAGTAACTTGAATTAAAAAGGATCGTGTTGACAGAATAAAATTATTTTTAAACAACTTCAAAGGTTTGTTTGTTACGAGTAATCATACATTTCAATTTCGCATCAGATTCGCGAAAAAATTCAATTGCAATATAGTTTCCACCACTAGAGACAGATGCCGCTACGGTAGAAAGTTGATAAAGTCTCCTTATTGAACGAAATTGGTCCCGCGCCAGCCAGATTTAGTTGTACCTCTATTTATTCCCAACTCAATGGGAGTTATGGTTCTCTGACTCTTTCTACTCATAACCCCAACTGCTGACAGAGGTAAAACCATATGTAACATAATTACACATAAGTATGCCACTAGCTCTATTTCTTCACTAACGGTTTGTTTCACAGATATTGCGTCATCCGTACCCTACGTAATATTCGAATCTCAAATGCCGATAATGGCTGCGTTCAGTAAGAGTAATCGGACCTGCAGCGGTTCTGAACCGTTGCATATCGTTTGCAGCGTTACGTCAAGAGCTACTGAACGCTTTTCTGTACTCACACAATCGGTTAAACGCCATTACTTTCCTTAACGTTGTGACGTCACGCTGCAAATGAACCGGCTCGCCCAGACGATTGAAATGGTTTCAATCGGTTGAGCAGCGTAACGTCATACCGGAAGTTTAAAAAATCGTACAGTAAAAAAAAGGTTTCTAAATCTTGAACCGTTGAATTTGTTGCAAGTTACTGAACGTACCCAATGTCGTCGTATAATTAGCTCTACGTCTGATAAACCGACGGCCATTATTTTAGTAAAAAACCGGTTTGAACAACCAAGGCTTAGGAGCTAAAATGAACTACAATATAGTGTCAAGTTCTGTTAATGTAATTAATTTGCAAATTAATGAAATTCTCGTAGACTCACGTTCTAAAATAAATTTGCATTGTCAAATAAAAGAAGCAAGTTTATTGGAAAAAATAGTTGAAATTTATTTAGGTTATTTAATAAAGCTATTATTAAAATAACATAGTATTTATTTAACATGATATTTACAAGTGTAGTTCTATACAAGATTGCATGGCTGTCTGCCCAGCTGAGTTGTCAATGAATGCGCTCGTGTATCGGTAACGCCCCCTCCTTCACTTTACATGACTAACGCTAACAGCGCCCTCTATATAGAGGATCCCTCAACATCTCCCCCTTTTAGTCCTTTTCTCAATGAAAGTAACTTTACATCAGATAATCTGACTGCCACACTGGTTTAGTTCTTTGGCTCGTTGGTCTTAATTTTGGCAATTGATTGCTCGTTGTCTGGAGGCGCACTCGCACATCTAAACCGTCCGATACTGCTGATTGATCATGATGAAGCTCTGCACTTCGCGTCCCTGGTATACTGTCATTTGATTCTGCCCTTGGCTGGGCTAGCTGCGTTGACTGAACTGACTGGACCGGTTGAGTCTGGTGTGACCGAGCTGGCTTGAACGGTTGCGCCGGAGGAACAGGCTGGTGTATTCGGGCTGGATGAAAAGATTGCATCGGTTGTCCAAGTTGTTGTGCTTGGACAGGTTGCACCGTCGGTATTCTTGTCCAATACCTCCTATCAGGATGAGGGTGTTCCATCACTTGAGTGTACGTTTGACTAGCTTGCCTCACACTATGAGGTAAATGTTCCGGTGTAGTCTGCTCCTTCTGATTAACTTCAACGCCCTCTTTAGGTATCTCAACCTCGGATTCCAGTGTTACTTTGAGAAATTTTCTGTTTCTTCGAAACAGTTGTCCTTTAGTTGTTTTCACTAGATACGAACGTGGTCCTACTTTTTTTTCTACTATCCCCAGTATCCACGGTGTATGTCGTTTATTTGGATCTATTCGCACTTTTTGACCATTATATAGTGGGGGAAGCTCTTGAGTTCCTCTGTCGTAAAATTTCTTCATTTGCAATTGCTTATGCATTATTCGTTCTGGAACGTCTGGAATCACTTGAGGCATTAATAGTTCATTGGACACTGGTAACAGACCTTGAGTTCGTCTAGCATAGAACATTTGATTAGGACTGACGCCGTCTTCTTTTGGAGTATTCCGCCACTCCAGCATGGCCAATCCAATATCTTGTTTGCTATACAACGCTTTCTTCACTAGGCGCTTGGCCACTTTTACCGCCGATTCTGCCTTTCCATTCGACTGACTATGATATGGGGACGTTGTAATGTGGGTAAAGCCCCACTGACGAGAAAAATTGTCGAATTCTTGACTGACAAAGTTGGTCCCATTATCTGTCACTAAGACTTGAGGTACTCCATGCCGCGAGAAATGTTGTTTAGTGGCTCGAACTAGTGCGAGTGCTGTCGTCGATGGCAGTACGTCTAGTTCCCAGTAAAAACTGTAATAGTCCACCGTTATTAGGTAATTGAGTCCATTCAGAGTGAATATATCTTGCCCCACCATTTGCCAGGGGCGTCTAGGTATTTCATAAGGTCTCATGGGTTCTTGACGTTGTTTTACCATGAACGTATTACACGCACAACATCAACCCACATATTCTCGAATCGCGGCTGACATACCAGGCCAGTACACAACATCTTTTGCTTTCCGGACTGTGGCCTCCGGCCCTACATGACTATAATGAATTCTTCGTAAGATGTCTTGTCTGATGGATCTGGGAATTATAATTTTGGGTCCTTTATATAAAATTCCGTCGTGGACTACTATCTCGCCCTTAGCTTCCCAGTACTCTCGGATTTCCGGTTTTACTTGACTTCTAGCCACTGGCCACCCTTCCAAAACGACTTGTTTTAGCTCCTGCAAAACTCCATCTTTATCTGTGGCTGCTTGAATATACTTTAGCGTCTCCGTACTGATTGGTAAATATCGAGCCTGATCCGTCTCAGCTACTTCCTGGAGTACTGATTCCACTCTATGTACCGTTTCTTGGTCCCTATGGTCCGTCTCTGATGCTACGTCGGGTAACGAAGCGCGACTGAGCATATCCGCTATTATTAATGTGCTCCCTGGATGGTATTCCAATCGTAATCTGTAATTCTGGAGCTGAATAATCATACGCTGTAACCTCTTTGGCGCACTTCTGATTGGTTTAGAAAAAATCGGTACCAATGGTTTATGGTCTGTATGAACTGTTGTTAATTGCCTCCCTCCTATATATTGGTCGAAGCGAAGACATGAAAACAAGATCGCCAGGCACTCTTTATCAATTTGCGCATAATTGCGCTCAGTCTCTGTTAATGACCGTGAGGCAAATGCCACGGGTTGACCTTCCTGGTACAATACTGCGCCCAATCCAGATTCTGAAGCATCACATTTAATTGTCACTTCCTTCTGTGAATCGTAATACGCAAGTACTGGTGCTTGTGCTATAAGTTGTTTAAGCTGACTAAATGCTGTACTTTGAGCTTGTTGCCATGTAAACATGGTATCCTTTTCTAACAGTACTCGTAACGACTCACTAACTTTCGATATTGATGGTAGAAAACGAGCTAAGTAGTTCATACTACCTAAGAATCGTTGTAAAGATTTTTTATCTGTCGGTGGTGGCATTTGAACTATTGCCCGTACTTTGGCAGGGTCTGGGAGAACACCTTGAGCTGTAATGAAATGTCCCATGTATGTAACTTCTGTGTTTATCAGCCTCATCTTACTTGGATTTAATACCAACTTTCTGTCTTGAGCTCGTTTCAGTAAAGCTGTTAAATTCCTGTTGTGATCTGCAATATATTCTTGCGGCGTGTCCCCTCTTCCTACCACCAAAATATCATCCGCGATGTCTTCCACACCGTCTAAACCGTCTATTAATTCCAACAGTCTACGTTGAAATTCTTCGGGAGCGGAGGTGAGGCCAAAAGGACATCGTTTATATTTGTATCGACCAAATGGGGTCCAAAATGTGGTTAGATTCGAGCTTTCAGCCGTAAGTTCAATTTGGTGGAATCGGTCTTTGGCATCGAGTACCGAAAATATTTTTGCTCCCTTCAGTCGTGGTAGTACCGTGTCTAATGTAGGCATCTGATATTTCGGGCGTCGTACAGCCAAATTTAAGTCGTGAGGATCCAAACATATACGCAACTTGTCATTTCGATATACCAGTACCAAACTGCTAATCCAAGCTGTAGGCTCAGTCACTTTTTCTATGATCTTTCGTTGAATAAGTTCGTCTAGTTTAGTTCGCAATGGTTCGAGAAGCGCTACTGGGACTCGTCTCGGGGCATGTTGTACCGGAATGGCATTCGGATCGACATCAATATGGTAAGGCTTTCCAATACTGCCGATGCCCTCAAACACTGCGGAAAATTTCTCTACAATGGCCATGGCCTCGCGTCGTGCTTGACTTAATGGGTCTGATTGTTGATTCAATACGTTCATTCTTCTTCCTGCGGTTACTGTTTTCGCTTGATCGACTCTATTTTCCTTTTCCGTCTGGTGTACATTATGTAAGTCACCAATCCCAAGGCAATAGACGTATTCGCCGATAGGAGAGGAGTGACTTTTCCTGGAAGTACTTGAAATCTAAGTATTCGCATATCTTTGCCGATTGAGCATTGGAGTCTGCATTCTCCTATTGGTGTTAACATTGATCCATCATATAATCGTAGCTGTGCTGCTGATGGTAATAAAGGAGGATTCCCATGTTGTTTCAATGAGCAATAGTCCTGAAATGAAATTATATTGCAAGTAGCTCCGGTGTCGATTTGACATCTGAGGCCTGTCGGTGGTAAATCTGGTTCATGAACATACAGGTTGCCATAAAATTTGGTCGGCTCTCTATTGCGACTCACTACAGCAATGTCTTCCACGATAAATATTTCATCCATATTGTGTACTGAATTCGGATACCCATAGTCATATAACTGGCTTTGTCTTGGCTATGACTGCGACGGCCCTTGTTGCATTTGAACAGCTGAATAGTGTGAATTTGGATATAACTGAAATTGTGGGACTGGTAAGTTGATATCTTGAATTTGGTGAACATTATTATGATTAGTGGTATGAGGTAGGCCTCGCTGATTTGATCGCTGATTGAGTTGCTCGTGTCGTAACTTCTCGCATGCACTCCTGTAGTGATGTAACGTGTGACAGTACCCGCATGTCTTACCATAAGCTGGGCAATCGCGTTGACGATTTACATGAAATGTGTCACTCTTACAATATTTGCATCCTTTTTGGCTACCAGGCTGGGTCTGTGTCACTGAACTTCGCCAGTTGCCTCTGTAATTGTCCCGCATGGTGAACTGAGTCTGTATCCTCCGGAAACTTTGTTATCCTGGCCCCCTGGGAATCAATTTGTTGTAATTGGGCTCGGGATCGCTCACCTATGCGAAGGGCATTCAAAGCTTGCTCCGTAGTGACCACTGTGTCTTCACGATAAAGTTTATCACGGGTCTTTAAATCCGTTGTGCTCAGAACAAGCTTATCCCTGACAAACTCATCACTCATAGCAGTGGTATAGTTGCAATCCCGCACCAACTGCCGAAGACGCACATAATACTGATCTATTGTTTCCAACGGTAATTGGGATGCTGCTAAGGAAAGTGATCGTTCATATAGTACATTTACTTTTGGTTGAAAATGGGCTTGTAAAGCGTCTAATATCTTCTTATCTATTTTCAGATCCTCCACTGAAATAGGAAGACTTTTCATAATTTTTTTACATTCCTCACCCATACAGGAGCGCAGCAACGCAACTTTGAATTCGTCACTCTTGGTAGATAAATCCGTGAACATTAAATAATCCTCGTAGCCTTCCCGAAATTCGACGAAATTATGTGCAAAATTTCCTTTGACAAGCATCGGTTTGGGAAAAGGGCCGCGTGCCTCCATGATAGCACGAACGGAATGTAGACGTGGAAAAAATTTAAAAAATATACGGGAACCTTGGGCCTTGGCAGTGAATTAATAAACGGAGCAAAGTATGATTTGAATGAATTATTGAACTTCCTTGCCTTGTACTGTGATACTTTGCCGCCGTTCCACTTCTGACACCATATTTAGGTTATTTAATAAAGCTATTATTAAAATAACGTAGTATTTATTTAACATGATATTTACAAGTGTAGTTCTATACAAGATTGCATGGCTGTCTGCCCAGCTGAGTTGTCAATGAATGCGCTCGTGTATCGGTAACGCCCCCTCTTTCACTTTACATGACTAACGCTAACAGCGCCCTCTATATAGAGGATCCCTCAACAAAATTCATTTTGAGATTTTCTGGCGCATCTACCTTGGAGGAATAAAACAAGTATACAGGAGTTGCGGAGAGCTGCGAAATCGGTTTCGTCAGTGACCGTGAACTCGTGCGAGACGGAGGGATTCAAACGCGACTAGCGCCAACTGCATACGGAATTTTGCAACTATTCTCATTTTATAGCATTGTTTTCACGTCGTCTGGTTTGTTTTGAAACATTTCTAAATTCTTTGCGCCTTTTTCCAAAATGACTCGTATTTGTTTGGAGGAATAAAACAAACCAGACGACGCGAAAACAATGCTATAAAATGAGAATAGTTGCAAAATCCCGAATGCAGTTGGCGCTAGTCGCGTTTGAACCCCTCCGAATCGCGCGAGATCACGGTCACTGACGAAACCGATTTCGCAGCTCTCCGCAACTCCTGTATACTTGTTTTATTCCTCCAAGCATCTACAAGGTTGGAGCTTGGATTAATTAAGGTTGGAGTCTTTGCAGATTCTTTTGAGCCTAGGCCTAACTCTTCTAGGCTTGATATGGGTTTTAATAACGCTGGTGGAATATCCCACTTCGACGACTTGTTCCATTTTCGGAAAGCGATCACTTATTTGTCATTTTCCCCAACCTTTTATTTTTCTAAATTACTCATAATTTAACTTCATCCGCACAAACCGAGCGAGTTTATAAATTTCAATAAAGCTACATTGGGCTGACTAAAATTCCGACGCAAAAAATTCTTTCTCAATTTAGAGGTTTTCCATTGGCTTAAATAAATATGTTACTAGCCAATAGTGTGACTCCCAAAATTACTAGGATGAATAAAAAGGTTAAAATCTAACGTAGTCCACCTTTTTACTGGTTCGTGGTGAAACAAACCGTGAGTGAAGATTTTTGAATGGAATAAAGGTACAGTGGCATACTTATGAGTAATTATGTTACATATGGTAAAACTCCTAATCAATGTAGGGTTTCCAAGAGGAATTACATTTTGGGGGTACGACATAAAGCACCATTTTTGGGCGGTAGTTTTGAAATATGATGTGGCCGATGTGAACTAGTTAAACAAAAGATTTATGTCAAATTATTTAGGAAATTATCCCGTAAGTTACTATAAATTTATATGGCAATATAACTTGATGGGTGGAAGCGGAAGTGTATAATATATCTCTTACGAAAGATGTGTTCATCTTCTTTTACTGCTAATGTTATTCTTTTGAAACATGTCCCTTCACAGGCGTTTCGGAAGATAGAATAGTGCGGGGCGAAATACACTATAAAGCGAATTTTTTAAACTATTATGTCGAGCAAGTATGAGTTATAAATAAGCACACATCCCTACGGAGTGTAAGCTTAATTAACATTTTTCATCGTATGGTGAATAAATTCACGCGGATTATTTTTGAGCCGTGATGTGGTGTACACATCCATGTTTTGGCGGTAAATTCGTGCCTAATAGGTTAATAGAATTTGCCTCGAGTCTACTTCTCTCGTAAGATATATTTTATAAACTTCTGGTGGAAGTAATTAAAAGCACGACACTTCCGCGCGTCAAGTTATGTTGCCCTTTAAACTTCTGATATAAGTTTTGAAAAATAATAACTAACAATTTTAAGTTTTATTGGAGCAAAATTATGAAACAACATTTTGTTGTCACCACCCTCCTATGCAGTATCAAAGATAATATAACAACGTACCCTAGATTCGAAATCAAGCTCCTTGCACGCAGGGCCGGATTAACCAAGCCTACAAGGGGACCAAGATAGTTCGAAAAAAACAAAAGTACAAAACTTTAATCATTTGCTTTTCACAAAACATTTTTCGGAGTAATTTTAGTAAATGCGTCCACCCCTATGAACCAAAAACGTTTGATTGTCAGTGGCGGATCTAGGGGTAGGCAAGGTAGGCTACAGCCTAAACGTAATTTTCTAGGAGGCCCCGCCGCCCAAAATCATTTCCATCTACAATACGGTTAAGTGTTTTATGAAAATTTTGTAAAATGGAAATCAAAATTTTAGCTTATAAAAAAACATCAAATTCATATTATCGGAACGTTTTTTAACGAAGAGTGGGTGGAAGGGGACGGGGCAGAGTGTAACGCGACGGGCCGGGACTATTTTTGTTTACCCCCTTTCTCAGCTTTGGCTTTCGCTGCCAGGTGCACAGAACACGCGAAAGGGACCAAATATTTTGGGTCGGCTTGCATAAGAAAGATAAATATTCGTGGAAATGTTTCCCCGGATAGAGAATAGAAGAAGGGGAGATAAGGATCAAAAGGCGCATAGCGCCGCATACAATAGTGCAACTGCCCCAAGGTTTGTAGAAGCGCTTATCGCAACTGCCTGGGCCCAACCTGTCCAACTAGAAGAGGGGAGAGCCTGAAGAGGGGGGAACGGTTTGTGTCTTTATAATTTTGGGGTTTTACCCGGTTTTCAAAACTTTTTCGATATTTCGTGACTCTTTATCTCGACGAGTCGACGATACGGGCCATCTTTCGTTGCATTTCGTTTTGTGTTACAGAACGAGTTAGTAGTCTTATTTTTTGTCTCTCCAGTCGATTTTAAAATTTTGGCAAGAGCGGACTTCTACCTCCTCGAGGTTTAAAGAAGCCTTAATGCGCTTGTCTAAAATTTAAACACTTAGATAATATATCTCAAACCAAAACCCTTTTTAAAGGCTAATTAGTTATTATTTTAAACAGCTTTTTTGAAGACTATTAGTAGCTACTTTTTGAAACAGCCTAAGCTTTTTCAAGGGTATTAGTAGCGACTAGCTACTTTTTAGAACAGCCTTTTTCAAGGCTATTAGTTGCGCCCAGTTACATTTTGAAACGGCCTTTTTAAGGCTATTTTTACTTTTTCAAAAGGCCTTTTCAAGGCTATTTGTAATTTTGTACTTTTTCAAACGGCCTTTTCAAGTCTATTTGTAATTTTGTACTTTTTACTTCTCCGAGGGGACAAAGTCCCATAGGAGGGGTTATACAATCACCGTGTCTGTCTGTCTGTGGGTGGGTCTGTCTGTCTGTCACGCCTGCGAACGCGTTCGCATTTTCGGGGCAAAGGGAAATCATTGCGTTCGCTGTTCCTCGAAGGGTTGGCAAAACCACCGTGTGACGGTGAGCGTTAACGGATAGATTTGCGGCTGGGTTTGGTTTGGTTGGTCTTTTTTCGTCAACGCTCACCGTATATTTCGTTATTGTTATGTTGTAGGTCGTGAATGTTGAGTTCGTGTTGTGACTGTTGAGGGTGTCGAGTTCGTGTTATGACGGTTGTGGATGTTGAGTCTCTTGTGATTATATGAGCGTTTTCTCTCCAACTTCTTCTTTAGGCATTGGGACGGGCCGAGTGCTGAGTGTTATGCAACCTCTCAACGTCCAATGGCAGGGTTTCCACCAATTGTACACGGTCTTAGTATCAATTTGCGATTTTTTGGCGCCGGCCGGGAATCGAACCCGGGTCTGCCTAGTGCAAGATATGTACTCTAACCACTCAGCCACCAACGCTTGTTAGTTTACGGTGTTTTTCTCAAAAAACAGCTTTGGCGAATGTCCTTTACAAAGTTATAACGTTAGGTACCATTTATTCTACATCATTTTAAATATTTATAAATTAAATTAATCTTATATTTAATTAAATATTTATAAATTATATTAATCTTATATTTAATTAAATATTTATAAATTATATTAATCTTATATTTAATTAAATATTTAGAAATTATATTAATCTTATATTTAATTAAATATTTATAGATTATATTAATCTTATATTTAATTAAATATTTTAGTATTTTAATGTAAAATTTGATCGTGATCAGGAATTGAACTCGGGTCGCATTGTTACAATGCGGATAGTTCACCGCCGAGCCATTGACTTCCTTAGGGAAAATTTTAAAGTAAAGGAACAATTATGATAAGGCGGGTTTTTTTACTAAACGGATTAATACAATATCTGTATATATTGTTTATTGAACTTTGTTTGTTTATTCTTTGGTACGGTTTTTAGTTTTGTTTTAAATTTTTGTTAAATTCTTAACCAAATATCGTTAAAACACAAAAAATAGTTAATTGTTACCTTTTAATAACGCTTAGGAAAAGGATAATTATTCAAAACTCCCGCGGAGAACTATCAATCAAACCGGGTAAAAAATATAATCTCTTCAATTTTTCGAACTATAGTCAAATCTTGACGGGTCTAAAAAACACCAAATAAAAGTATATAAAGCCGTTGCCGTCAATATATAAGATTTAGTCTTTCTTAGTTCTTGGGTGTCAGATGAACTAGTACAGGACGGGGTCCTGGTGTCGGTCAAACGTTATGAGGAACTTTGCGGTTTTAATTAGTATGTTCGGTCTTCGGTCAAGAAAAGAGTTAAATTGTGTTTGGCGTTTGGAACGTGAGTGAATGGACTTAAGTGTATGAACAGTGCGTGTTTAAGACTGAAAGTGTTAAAGTAATTGTGAACTAACTCAAGTCAGCTGTAAGATAAAATTGATTGTTTTATTTTTTGAATTGGAATAACCTAATTATACCCTTGAAATTATCAACTCAACCTGTGAGGCTAATTAAGTAGATTGGAAGTAATTAGTAGCGAACAGCTCTCAGCTGTTAATTAAGACAAGAGTTTATAGTAAGGTAGTTTGAATTTAGTTAAAGTTATGATATTTACTTAAGTGTAAGTGTGTTTTGGTTTATTTTTAAATCACGATGAACTAAGACAAATCTAGTCTTAGACACTTGAGTACCAGTTCTGTACAATTACGTAGGAGGGATATATATTGTTGGGTTATTGATGAAAGTTAAATCTAGAACGTTCGATAGACTGTTCTGAATAAAAATAAACATTTATAATTTTGCATAATTCTGGTAGCCATTTTATTTTCTAATCACTCGCCAACACAACATTAAAGTTCTGGCAATTCCGGATCAACTAAATTTTCGATATAACGGCGACGGGAAATTATTCTCGTAAATTTATCGCGCGGCCTTAGGGAATATTCTTTTAACAAAATTTCGATAATCTATCGTTTAATTAAAATCGGCCCGATTCCGTTAAAATTATAAACCAAAAA
The DNA here is from genome assembly GCF_980474605.1 of Leiobunum rupestre. Lineage (NCBI taxonomy): Eukaryota > Metazoa > Arthropoda > Arachnida > Opiliones > Sclerosomatidae > Leiobunum > Leiobunum rupestre. The sequence goes on from NC_143387.1 coordinate 40,583,424, forward strand.
GCGAATGGTCGTTATAATACCCTCTGTAGATATTTCTTTCATTAAAATTTGCTTTGAATTATATTCAACTGACAAACTTGTACTGTAAAAGGGTTTATTCAATTGTGCATTGTTATAGTAGTCTAACTCACTGTTGTAACTACTTAACTTATGATATTCTGAATAAATTAAAATTGGTCGTTTCGTCTCATTTATTTTAATTATAATTAAAATTTTATACTGGGCGGGATAGAACTGGGATAACATTTTTAACAAATAACTCTAAATTGCGGAGATATATCTTTAAGGGTTATCTCGAGAAATTAATACCACTAGGGACAATTCTTCCGAGGAGAGGTATATTTTGGCTTGCCAACTTGTTCAAACGGCCTTTTCAAGGCTATTAGAAGTTACTTTTAAAAAAAAAGTCCATTTCAAGGCTATTAAAAGTTACCTTTTAAGACGGTCCTTTATAGGGTTTAAGCTCTGACTTCTTTTAGGGCCTCTACGGGCTTTTCAACTATTTGCTCTGGTTAATCAATTTTCGTGGTTGGGGAATTGTTTTTATTTTTTAAAGCCGCTCAGCCCGCTCTTATAAAGTTCATTTGAATGGTTAGTTTTAGTGTGGAGATTAAATATGAAAAGATTTAATAACACTCACGCTTCAGGAGCCGAAAAGCGAAAGAAGAGAAAATTAGAACAAAAACAAATTGATTCTCAAAAGGATACACTTCGAAAGTTTTTCAAAATTAAAACCAATGAAATTATTGAAGCCCAAGAAAAAGCTACAGAACCAAGTGGGCAAGAAGAATTTGTTGAGGATCAATGTATTTCAAACGACTCCGAACCAAAACACGAAGAAATTATTAATAAAAGGGCAAATACTATTGGTGAGATAAACTTGGCGAATTCAATGCTTGACAGTCGATTAGCATTTACTGTTTTATTGAGTAACGACAAACCAGCAAAAGATGAAAATATAGACAAAGCACAGATACCAACAATAAAACCTGTTAAAAATATTAGCTTTAGTAAAGACGATGATCCAAGTTCAGCCTAAATTGAAAACATTTCCACAAACTGATTTAAATGGGCAAATGAGAAGTTTAAATTTAAATTGGTATGCTAAATTTCCAATGCTAGAATATTCGGTTGAAAACAACAAGGCGTATTGCTTTTGCTGTCGTCATTTTTCTACTACTAAGAATTCTTTGACTAACGGTTATTCAGACTGGAAAAATACAGACATGAGATTTAAAAAACACTTTAGCTCAGATAAATCACCCCACATGTTTGCATACGAAAAGTTTCAAATGTATCATCAGAGTAAAAATAACGGATCAGTCGCGACGAAAATCGATAATCAAAGAGAAAGCGATGTTACGCGGAATCGCGACGTTTTAGCTACGTTGGTTAAAATTTCTATTCTTTGCGCTCAGCAAGATATTGCTTTTCGGGGACATAGGGAAATGAGTGATTCGGACAACAGAGGTAACTTTATAGAAATTTTAGAGATGGTTAAGAAGATGTGCCCTGATTTAAAAAATAAATTAGATAAAATGCTCAATAACGCGAAGTACACTAGTTGTATAATTCAGAATGAATTAATTTCTTTGAGTGGTAACATAATTCAAAAAATGATAAAATCAGAAATTGATTATTCTGGTGGATACTACTCTGTAATTGCGGACGAGTCGAGAGATAAAGGTGGATTAGAGCAATTGAGTGTATGCGTCAGATACACTGTTAATGGGGCCGTTAAAGAAAGGTTCATTGGATTTTTAGACCTACACTCATTTGACGCCAAATCAATTTCTTCTGGTATAATTAAAATTGTTGAAGAAAGTGGACTTCGCATAAACAACTGCGTTTCTCAAAGTTATGATGATGCGAGTGTTATGTCAGGAAATATAAGTGGTGTAAACATACAATTTCAAACCGCTGTTGGTGGCCCTTGTCCCTACATACACTGTTACGCCTCATCGTTTGAATTTAGTTTTAATAGATTGCTGTTCGAAGTTAGGGCCCGTTAGAGAACTTCTTGGACTTCTTCAAGCAATTTACAACTTTCAGTGTAACTCAGTACTTAGATCCGAGTTTTTTTTAGAATCACAAAGTGCTCTCAATTACAAGGATGTACTGAAAATGCCCCAGAGTTGCCATACAAGGTGGTCGAGTAAACGAAAAGGGATTAACTACTTCAGAAATAGATTGGATGCCGTATTATTAGGTTTAGACAATATTATTGAAAATGGTAAATCAAAAGAGTCGGCGGAGTGTAGAGGGTACATTTCTCAGTTAGAAAACTTTCAAAACTTGGTACTGTTAATTGCCTTAGACGAGGATTTAGGAACAACAAATGGTCTTTCGGAATATTTACAAAACTCCAAATTGGCATATTCACGAGCCGTTGCTTTGTGCAAAGCTATAGTTAGTGAACTTAGAGAAATGAGAACTGATACTAAATTTACTGAAATATGGGACGAAGCTTCCAAGCTTGCCAAAACAGTAAATGTTTCAATACCAGATCCAAAGAGTGAATTTGGTCCAAGGAAAAGGGTAGTTAGTAAGAAATTGAAAGAGTTCATAGTTTACGATAGCTTAGGAAACAGGGAAAATGAAAACATGAACGTGAGCCAGAAATTAAAAAGTACATATTTCGAGATTTTGGATAAATTTAGCGCAGAAATGAATAGAAGGTTGACCGATAACTCTTCTGTATTAAATTATTTACTGGCGTCTGATCCTCAGAGTGTTCAATTTCTAAACGAGGCTGATGTTATAAGTTTTTGTAATATTTTTGAGAGATTTCAGTTCAATACTATACATTAAAGATGGAATAAAAGTTGTTGAACGCCTTATGACAACCGAAAACGTTGTATCAACTCAAGACTGCCACAAGAGTATTTTGGACATCAAGGATGGCTATCCAGAGATTGTGAAGTATTTTAATGTAATTCAGTGTATCCCGGTTTCCAGCGCGGCATGCGAGAAAATCGTCTTTCAAACTTATCTTTGTTATCTCTTAAAGGGAATATAACCTCTGGTTGTTTCTGTCGCCCTCCGAGGGTTCCAATATTGTCCGCTGCCTCCCATGGCTTTTCACACCTGCGGCGCTGATAATCGCTGATTGTGAAGGGAATAAAAGAAATTGATGGGGTCTTCCATAAAGAACGCGTTGGAGGTTCTATTCCCTTTAATAGAGATCTAACCAATATTTTGAAAGATAATCCCATTGGTGGTAACACTACCTTGTTTAATATATATTTATATAGTAGTAGTAGTTAGTGTGATTTTCTTGGACACCTCGAAGACGACATGTTTTTTCAACGGAATTTTTAATGTTGGGGTTCTAATCCTTGGTAACGAAGTTCCTCTTGACCAGTGGCGTTAAGTCTAGGGATGCACCGATATATCGGTAACCGATATATCGGCCGATATATCGGCTAATTTTTCAAATATCGGTATCGGCCAATATCGGCTTAAGCGAGGCCGATATTAGCCGATACTTCTGGTATTAGAAAAACATTAAAATTTAAAAAAAGGCGATACTCAACTAACTAATTAATGGAAAACATTTATTGCCACAACCTTACATTTCCTTTTAAAAAGGCCAGTTCTTCCACAACACTCGGCTTTAGTCTATTTAACAGGTGGTTACGAGAGTAAACAAAAAAGCATAATATTGTGATAGGTAACTTTGTTAATATCGGCCGATATATCGGCTATCCTAGGCCGATAAAATCGGCCGATATATCGGCCGATATTATCGGCCACGATTAGCCGATATATCGGCTGTACCCATATCGGTGCATCCCTAGTTAAGTCTTTAGCGATAAGAAAACTAACGTTTTTACCAGTGATTTTCTGGGACACCTCGAAGACCATGTACTTTTTCAACCGAGTTTTTCGTTAATAGATTATTAATAATAGCAACTATATGGCAAACATATTGGGCATTGCTGTTTTAATTTGTTTAAAGGAAAAATAAACCGTTCGTTAGCTTCCTTATCAATAAAAGATAGGACAATAAGCTAAACGAAAAAAGCACGCTGAAGTTATCAGAAAGTGAATTTGTTCTCCAGCACAGCGTTTCATTATGTGTCACTTTAATAAATCTAATAACGATTTAATTTCCCTACACTAACTAAATCTCTGTGAAATGAACAAAGTTTATAAAAATATACGAAAAATATTATTAAACAGAAAGAAATATTCCTAACAACCTTATTAAAGCGACTGAATGAAAAATTCAGTCGCTTTAATAAGGTTGTTAGGAATATTTCTTTCTGTTTAATAATATTTTTCGTATATTTTTAGTTTTGGTTAGAACTGCGTGGGAACTATTACGCGCTTTAATATTGCACATCTTGACCCCCGCCAAAAGAAAGAGAAACATTATTCCTAATTTCTTATACGAATAAGAGAAAATATCCAATTATAAAATGGCGTTAGAAATATTTTAAGTGCTAAACCATTTAAAGCCTTCGTAGAATGGGCATACGTTTTCCTAGATTAACGTTTTTCAAATTAACAGGTACATATAACTGGCTATAGCCTACTCAGTCTATCCCTGTCGATGCCCTACAAATCCCGGTATTGTAAACTAATAAGTCACGACAAAAACCCATATAAAACGTGGGCAAATCTTCCAGGGAGTATTATGAAACAATACTGTCCCTGTTATAAAGACCTCTCAAGAAAATGAACCTGATATTTCAATCGGATTAATAGTTATAGTAATATTATGATATAGGCTTTTAACAATTACTTTTACATTATAATAGTGTGTACAAAAACATTTTGAAGTTTGGCCCCAATGCAATAAAAGTTACGGAAACATTATCTATACGATTTGAATCCAATTGATTTATAGTTACATTTTAACTGACTGAACTAAGTATTTGTTTCGAGTTCGTATATTTAAAAGGGAGCTTGCCCCCGAAAGCTGGCACAGTTTTGAAATTAAATGTATGTTCGTTATTTTTAAATTTAAAATTGTGTATATTTGCCTCGTTTAACATGATATTGTTCGCCATGTTGTAAGCAACTTCGAAATGAGTAAATCTAACTGACCTGTTTTACATTTTGTTAGGTGAAAACTATTTATCAGTGCGGGACCACTCTAATTGAGCTGTCTATTCGCCGGGAATAATTAGCATTGTTTTTGAAAGTTGAAAGCGAATGTCTGTATATTGGAATGACGAAGTTACCTCAATCCTAAAGCGTAGAGCGCCACCGAAGCTTATTTGGGATACGAGAAAGAATTATTTTTAATTCAATTTTCAATTTTTATAAAATATTTCATTTGAAATAACAATTGCTGTAGGGCTAAGTCATGTATGACTTGTAAGCCCTTGCTTCTCGTTCGGTGTTTTACAATACAAGCTCAAATAAAGAAGAAACAGAGCATTAATGAAATATTAAAAAGTAACAACAACAAAATAAATAACAACAATGAAAAATGAAATAAAATTAGAATAAATATTAAGATGTCAAATTCCCACTATTAAACTTAAATAATGCGATAATAAACCATGTAGAATACAATATAAAAGAAAACGAATTAGACCAATGAAACCGGAAAATATATATTATTCCAAGATTTAAAATTCATTTAGTAATAAAAATGATTTCAGATTACGTTTAAAAAGATGAAATTTATGAGTAACGTTTAAGTTTTCAAGTGCGTGGTTAAAGAGTTTAACTCCATTATAAAATATCGAAGCAAATTTTTTGCACGTCCTACAAAGTGAAAGTTTAAACATATTAGCTAATTAATCTAGTTTTTTTTTAGTTGTGTTTGGTTGCCATATTTTCCTATTTCCATGAAAGTCTTTATACAGAAATAATATTGATGAATAGTCTTGAAAAACATTTAATATCCCGTCTTTTATAAATAAATATTTTGCATGAGTTAGGAAGGGTACTTGGTTTATTGTTTCTGGTGGGAGCCCGATATTCATCCACATTTTGTTTCTCATATTTGAATTCTGACACGGGAAAATGCTGACCCGACTTCCCCGCCCGCGGCATAATCTTCTTTGACGGCTTGATTTCGCTTTTAACTGAAACTTACTTGTCAAGCTATATGGTATGTTGATGAATGACCCATAGAATCTAAGAAACGACGATGGACAAGCGTAAAAACCAAATTTGCGGTAAACGTCTCCTTTGTCCCCATCGGCGCCGGTCATTCTCGAAGTCGTTTATTTCTTAGCAACTTTGACTCCTTTGAGATACCGCTTCCCAACTTCTATTCGAAGCGCCGCTGTAGTTTACCTTAGTTTTCATATTTTTTTTTCTTTACACGTTTTATACGTAGTAGTAGTTATAAATAAATGTTTTATTCAAAACCAGCTACTTATTCTTAGATTTACAAATATTTCATTGTAAAATTGCTGAACGTTTTGAACCGCAAAACAATATTCATCAATGTGTCATTTATCGAATTAAAGATTACCGAAATCGGCTTAGTATATTATCGTCTGAAAACGGTATTACTATGTTTTGGTAATAAATCTATACTCTAAATGATATGAAGCACCTAATATACACTCGATACCAAATACAGATGAATCATTGTAAACATAGATTTATTTACTCAGAGAAACTGATCGTGAAGGGAGTGATGGCTATTGATCTATCTTTATCATATCAGAACCTGACCTAATCTCTTAAAGGAACTATATCACCACCCATTTAAAAAAAAATAGAGTTGTAGTTCGTTTTTTAGATAGCGATGGCGCCAGGGTAGAAACGAACCTATTAAATTTTTTTCGGTACTCAGGTGGTTATGTTTTCCAGGAAGATAAGATAGTGGTTACAAAAACCAGTGTTTGCCTCTAAAATTCCTTTCGCTCTTCAGTGTCTTAGTAGAGCTGATAGACTTTCTGCCCTTAAATGGATGCCATTATAGACCCAAATAGTAGACTCTAATCTTCATAATTTACGTTTTTTCATAGGAAAATGGAACCAAAGAGGAATAACAACATTACTTTTTTCATGTATACTAGTATTTTTTCATAGTTATCCACTAGCCTGATATTTAAAAGGTTAACATTTACTTTATTTCATGTATACTAGTAATTCTTCATAATTATCCACTAGCCTGATATTTAACAAGTTGGCAAGCCAAAATATACCTCTCCTCGGAAGAATTGTCCCTAGTGGTATTAATTTCTCGAAACGACCCTTAAAGATATCTCCGCAATTCAGAGTTATTTACTAAAAACGTAATCCCGGTTCAATCCCACCCGGTATAAAATTTTAATTTTAATTAAAATAGTTGAGACGAAACAACCGAGTTTAATTTATTCAGAATAATATAAATTAAGTAGTTACAACAGCGAGTTAGACGTACTAAAACAATGCACAATTGAATTTAACCCTATTTACAGAACAAGTTTATCAGTTAAATATAATACGAAGCCAATTTTAATGAAAGAAATATCTACAGAGGGTATTTGTATTTTTCTCGCTTACGCAGTGGCGCCGCTAGGCGTAATCGAGGTAAGCGGTCCCTTACTTGAAATTTCAAGGGGGCCCAATTTTGTCGAAAAGGGGCCTAATTTAAAAAATGAATATTTCATAAAAATTATTTAGTTTTAGCCCTTTACCGACATCATAATTTCGATAGCGGATCTGAAAATCTTTTTTTTTTCCCTCATGCCGTTAGCGACCGTCATTTTCTCCCCACTTCGCAAATTCGAAGGGCATTGTCCCTCCTGTCAATTTTGACAGTGTTTGCAATACCGGGTTGCATCCTTCGACACCTTTCTAGCCGGCATTTGAAACGTAAAATTCCATTAAGTATATTTTTAAAGAAAAATGAACGGGGAAATTAAGAAAAAATATGAATCGGACGCCCAAAAACGTGAAAAATTTAAGAAAAATCAGACACTTGTTGAGAACCAGAAACGAGCGATGAAACGTTTCTTATGCCATTCTGCGTCATTGGAAAAGCATTCGTCTACCGTTGGGCAATCCGCCGGTTCCACTGCCGAATCTCAATTGCAAGTAGTAGAAAGTGCGGCAGTCTCCAGTAACGACAATCTAACTCAAACTATGGATAAACCCAATATGACGATATCAACTACCAGGACAAAAGAGCTCTTGGACATAAGCGTAGACAAGGATTGTTTCACTGTTCGGTCCGTTTTTTCGGCGTAACCAAAAACGTTGATAATAGCAGTTTAAGTACTTTTTGGTATAAGTATGATATGTTAGAATACTCCGTAAAATTGGACAAAGTATAATGCTTTTGCTGCCGTCATTTTTCGAGTTCTCCAGATACAGCGCTAGTTTCTTTATTTTGTGATTGGGGGAATTTATAGGGCGACTACATAAATCTTCGGTTTACTCTGTCTTTCACTGGAAGTAGGCTGACTGCATGGCACACGTGTATTGCAGTAAGCCTACTTCCAGTGAAAGAGGAGTAAACCGAAGATTTATGTAGTCGGCCTTTAAGCAAAGTTATGAAAGAGCACTTTACTTCTGAAAAATCTACACACCGAGAAGCGCGTGGAAAATATCTAGACTATGTTCACGCCAAAAACAAGGGTTCAGTTGTCTGCAATATCGACAAACAACACCGAGACTGTGTAACTAGGAACAGATAATTTTTGAAAATTCAAGTCGAAGTGGTTCTTCTTTGAGCCCCACAAAATGTAGCACTTCGAGGTCACAGAAATTAAAGTGACAATGAAAACAACAGAGGTAACTTTATTGAAATTACTGATTTGCTAAAGAGGAAGTGCCCGGAATATAAATCAAATACGGAGAAGATGCCAAACAACGCTAAATATACACACAGCTCTATACAGAACGAACTAATTGGCGTCAGTGGAAAACTAATTCAGAAAATGATAGTAACTGAGATAAGCAGCTCTGGCGGAAATTATAGTGTTATAGCGGACGAGTCAAAAGATAACGGTGGAACAGAACAATTAAGTTTTTGTGTGCGATATCCATTCCAATAAAGGTAAAAGAACGCTTTTTAGGATTTTTGTATTTACACGTTTTCAACGCCGAAGCTATTACGTCAGAAATAAATAAAATTTTATCAGAAAGTGGGTTAAGTATTACTAATTGTATAGCACAGAGCTACGACGGTGCCAGTGTGATGTCGGAAAATGCTAATGGGGTGAATATTCGTATGGAGGAAGCTGTTGGTGGTTTTGTCCAAACGTGCATTGCTATGCCCATCGCCCTAATTTAGTTCTCATAGATTGCTGCTTAAATATACAGCAGGTGAGAGAATTGCTCGGTTTACTTCAAGCAATTTGTAATTTTCCAAGCAATTCTGTACTACGAAAAGAGTATTTCCAAGAATCCCAAAAATAACTTGGGTACAAAGATATACTTAAAATTCCGCAAAGTTGCCAGACTCGATGGTCCAGTAAGAAAAAATGGTTACACTATTTTAGAAACAGAATTGACGCGGTGTTATTAGGTTTAGAAAATATTGTAGAAAACGGAAAACCTGAAGAATCCGCTGAGTGTAGAGGCTATATTAGTCAGCTAAGACATTTCGACAATTTGTTATTGCTAATAATTTTAGACGAAGTTCTTGAGAGAACTAACGTTTTATCTCAGTTCCTTCAAAATCCTAACTTAGTTTATTCGCGAGCTGTAGATATGTGCGAAGCGACTGTCACTGGGATAATTGACATGAGAAATGATGAACAATTTGTAGAAATTTGGAAAGAAGCTTCAACTTTGGCTGGAAAAATATCGCAGTATACCAAAGCGTCCTCTAAAGAGAAAGAGAGCTAGTAGTAAGACACTACAAGATAGTATAGTGTACAGCACTTTAGGTAGAAAGTCAGAAGATACTTTAACAATAACGGAAAAATTTAAAATAATTTTTTACGAAGTTTTGGATAAATTTCACTCTGACCTAAGAAGAAGGTTGACAAATAACGCAAGTTTATATAAGTTACTATCGGCATCTGACCATTAAAATGCAAATTTTTTAAACTTTGAAGATATGTAACTTCATTTTGCAAGGTTTTCCAAAGAATTGAATTTGATATGACTTCTTTTAAATTGCAACTTATTTTGGCTAAAACTCTTGTTAAGAAATATTTGCTTGAAACAAAAGAGCAATTTCTATGTCTTCTGAGATACTTCGATATAGTGCTATGCATTCCGGTATCGAGCGCTTCTTGCGAACGAACCTTTAGTGCAATAAATCAAATTAAATGTTACTCCCGAACAACAATGACGGAAAAAAGATGATCAAACCTAGCAGTACTGTCAATAAATAGAGAATTCTGTTACATTTTAAAAGAAAATCCCATTACTGTTGTAGAAGAATTTGAAAAAAAAAAACGCATTGTAGAAGGTTGACATTTATGTATTAAATTTGACTAAAAACAAATAAAGGGCATACATTTTGATAACGTCAAATATTTTAAAAATTTCTTTTAAAATTTATGGCTTTTAAATTCTTATTAATGGGGGTAGACTCCTGAATCCCCCTAGTAATGGGCCCATTTCTAAAGTTCCGCTTACCCACCAAATGTTCCTGGCGTCGCCACTGTTACGGCATACTTGCCGCATCTTTAACGCTCATTTTATTTCAACACTCGCCCTTGATGAAGATACCGTAGAATAGCTATATTCGACATCTGATAGTGGACGACTCGTAGACTTCCTGTTGACGTTGTGACACGTACCGCATGAAAAAGACCAATACCGTCCAATTTCCAATATCATATCGTAGATGTCAAAATATCAACACCAATAAAAATGAATTAACAATATTAAGAAGCGAAAAACTTACCATTCACAAAGCACAGAAAGCCACTTGACTAAACGACAGCTCGTATATCAATAAATGACCGTAGACGGCTCTTTATAAATAAAACAAACTAACCCATTTGATGAACTGCATTCAACATCTTAATTTGTCGAGAAAACGTTTAAAATAAATTACGAAGTAATGACGACCCAGTTAAAAAACACAGACCAACATAGTATAAGAGCACGATGTAAACAACTCGATATTTTCTTCATAAATGAACTGTTACCCTTGAAAACTAATACGCTAAACACACAATAGATAAAAAAGACTGAAAAACGAAATAAATTACAAAAAACTAACTGGTTCTACCCTTTAACCATCTTATCTGCTGACTGCGCTAAAACAAGATTTGACCTTTAACTTTTCAAGTGTAAAAAATTAAAATCCAAAGTTCAATAAACAATATCCACAGATATTGTATTCATCCGTTTAGTAAAAAACCCCACCTTATCATAATGGTTCCTATCTGCATGGTAACAATGCGACCCGAGTTCAATTCCTGATCACGATCAAATTTTACATTAAAATACTTAAATATTTAATTAAATATAAGATTAATATAATTTATAAATATTTAATTAAATATAAGATTAATATAATTTATAAATATTTAATTAAATATAAGATTAATATAATTTATAAATATTTAATTAAATATAAGATTAATATAATTTATAAATATTTAATTAAATATAAGATTAATATAATTTATAAATATTTAATTAAATATAAGATTAATATAATTTATAAATATTTAATTAAATATAAGATTAATATAATTTATAAATATTTAATTAAATATAAGATTAATATAATTTATAAATATTTAATTAAATATAAGATTAATATAATTTATAAATATTTAATTAAATAAAAGATTAATATAATTTATAAATATTTAATTAAATATAAGATTAATATAATTTATAAATATTTAATTAAATATAAGATTAATATAATTTATAAATATTTAATTAAATATAAGATTAATATAATTTATAAATATTTAATTAAATAAAAGAAATTTTTTAGATGAATATGTAGCATATACAAATATCTGGAATTCAAATATACAGGGTGTTACGGATAAGATTACCGAAACTTTATATATGCATTCTATGGGTCTCTATGAGTAAAAAATGTCCAGTAAACATGGGTCCTAAAGTGCTTCGTTTCAGAGATATGAGCTCCAAATAAATACCCCAAAACACAATATTCTTCTTTGAACCAATTTGTTTTCATTAAACTATCAATTGTTTTTTATCCGTGGGGCGAGAAACTTTAAAAACAAGTGACAAAAGTTCATTAATGTCCTTTTAGAAGTAAAATGAATTTGAAGACCAATACAAGCCATTTTAATTTATTGATACGATTTTAATTATTAAAATTAAAGATACAAATTTCTTGTATTTCACTTAGCCGTCTATCTACAGACTCAAACGCCAGTCGATCTGACACCAGTCTCTTAGGAATCTACTGCTGGTTGAATCTTTGAGCTTCTAACCCATTTTTATTGAGCCCGTCCGTGCAATAAGCGTTCCTGGACCAATGTGCCATATTAGCTACAATATAAGACAATTTTAAAACCATTCCTTTAGAATTTTTATGACATTTGTATCTTTAGATTAAATAATTAAAATCGTACCAATAAATTAAAATGGCTTGTATTTGTCTTCAAACTCATTTTACTTCTAAAAGGACATTAATGTACTTTTGAAACTTGTTATTAAAGTTTCTCGCCTCACGGATAAAAAACAATTGATAGTTTAAAGAAAACAATTTGGTTCAAGGAAGAATATTGTTTGGCAGATTTAAGGCTGTGTCCGGGTTTTGAGGTAGTGTTTTGAGAGCCCATATCTCTGAAACGAAGCACTTTAGGACCCATGTTTATTAGACATTTTTTTACTCATAGAGACCCATAGAATGCATATAGAAAGTTTCGGTACTCTTATCCGTAACACCCTGTACAACGTAAATTTAGTAATAACTGTTATAATTGAGAAATTTCGAACCTCGATAAATAATGTATATCCGATTTGAAAAATAGTATTTTATACTAAAAACCGACCGAGTATTAGAAAATGTAATAAATTGCCTTTATGGATGCCCCCTTACACGAACCCCTCTCCTTCTCATACGAACGAGTCACGTGGGCAGGCGCTTTTCCGGGGGGTCATTAGAGTAGGACGATTGCACTTTACGGCGCGTTTTAATCACTTTTTACGGCCGTTACGCAATAGATCCGGATGGCCTCCCTTCTTAAATCGATTTAGCATATAAAAAAATGTATGTATACAAATTTTCATGCTTTTATCGCAAAACGCATGATTTTTTCAACTTGCGAACTGACTACATAACAGTTTTCTTCGCCTATTTTCTAATTTCATTGCTTCCATTCTCGTATCTTTTCCTATACAATATTAATTGTTGTTGAAACGCTCTGCATTATCGGGGGAATGCCACAGGTGATATTTGGCGTCTTTTAGTTTTTCCCAAATGGAATCGAAAATTGCAACCGGCTATAGCTCCTCGCTCCTCAACCGTTGGTGGTAGAGCAATAACAGTGACACTTTCTAAATATGAATCAACCACCCTGAATCCGATAAAGCTGGTTTAAGGGGCGTAACTCCATTATTTGAAAAGTTGTCAAAAATGACTTCTGGCGTTTCCGCCGTAACTATTATCGCTTTGCAAAATACGACAACTCCACGTGAAAGGAAATAAAAAAGTATTAAAAATTGCTTGTGGGTTAATTTTTCTATCGTTTACACGTTTCGAGAAAATTTAAGATAAATGCAAAAACTCCCTTTGTCGAAGACTTTTGTAACAGAATGTACAACCATAAATGCCGCGGCAAGTTTCCCAAGGTCAAGGGGCCCCTAAACAAAGCTAAGCCTAGGGGCCCGAGTGGTAGTTAATCCGCCACTGGAGATGAGAATGCATTGTAAAAGGCAATGAGGTAGAATAAATAGATATCCTAACAAATCTGGGATTCGTGGGACACGTTTTATTTAAGTAGGAGAATTAGGCTTAAGTTTCAACTTTATCCAATCGTGTTGGCGCCATCTGTTTCTATAAGCAGACACTCTTGCAAAATATATTAAGGTTTAGTTTTCCAATAACACGATAGATGGCGCCAGCACGATTTAATTTACTAGGCCTCGCCACCTAACTCTCCAACTCAACAAATACTGTCCCGCGAAACGGTAGGTCCTGGATCTCTATTTATTCTACCTCATTGGTAGAAGCAAAAATAAATAGACATAAACAGAAAGTCTCGCGCCATGTAATCTGAGAAACTACTTTAACCCCTTTAGGCGGTGCAGACCCCCTTCGCGGACCGTTACAAATTTAGGGCATTGTACGAGGTACATGCGAAAACTGGTTTTAAAAACGTCGCTCTCCGCGAAATAGCTAGCAGCTAAGTTCGTAGTCTCCGCGCGCACGTGTGTACCAAAATCAAAACTTAATGTTTTAGTTTTGTGTTATAATGATGGAAATTCTCGGAGAGTTATGGATGTTATTATTAAGAATTATGCTGAAGACGTAAACCTATTTATTTCATCCCATTTACTTAAAGGAATTATAAATCCGAATATTTCAGTGTTCGTTTCTTTCTCTTCCACAGATTTTGGATATTCAGTTACTACGCCTAGGTCTACCTTATCTAAGTCTTCTAACGCTTTGCTTTTTTAAAAAATATCTTCATTGTTCTCAATTTCAACGAGTTCATTTTGGACTCCAGTCGTATGCAACTCTTTTATGTAAAAATTACATTGACTTGCCTGGTTTTTAGCATTTTTAGGCATTAATGCCACTTGAGCTGGGTTTTTTTTTCGAGCCATCTAGAACTGAAAACTAAGCGGACCATCGAAAAAGCTTATAGGGTGTTTAGCATTTAGGAGGGGTTATACAACGACCGTGTCTGTCTGTGGGTGGGTCTGTGGGTCTGTCAGGCCTGCGAACGCGTTCGCATTTTCGGTGCAAAGTGTAATCACTGCGTACGCAGTTTCTCGAGATCTCTGCGTTCGCAGTTGCTAGTAATTAGGGAACAAAGTCGAAAAACCGTGTTCGCAAAACCACCGTGGGACGGTGAGCGTTAACGGATTAATTTGCAGTCGGGGTTGGTTTGGTGGTTTTTTTTCGTCAACGCTCGCCGTCACGACAGGTTTAATTCAGTGGTTTGGATATTTCGCTATTGTAATGTTTATGTGTAGGGTGGTAATGTTGTGTTATTGTTATGACGTTTGTGGGTGTTGAGTTTGTGGTGTGTATGTACGGGTGGTATCTCTCCAATTCTTTCTTATTGACTTTTGGGACGGACCGAGTGCTGAGTGTAATGCTACCTCTCAACTTCCAATGGCAGGGTTTCCACCAATTGTTCACGGTATTCGTCTTAGTATCAATTTGCGATCGCATCGGACGGGTTTCGAACCCGAGACCGCCTGTTTGACAGGCGGACGTTCTACCACAGAACCACCGACACTTATTACGTTTCATTGAAAATTAGACCTTCAGCTTTATCGAAAGCGTATTTAATAGAGTATGAAATTTTGGTTTAATTGAAATAGAGCAAGATTTCGTGGAAGATTTAAATTATTGCATCGAAGAAATTCTAATTTAGCGATTTCTCATTTGATTAAAAACAAATGCGTCACCCAGGTTTCGAACCCGGGCCGTTCAGTTAGGCAGTCGAGCGCTCTACCACAGAACCAACGATAACTTCAAGCTATACTGCAAATAAG
The DNA here is from genome assembly GCF_980474605.1 of Leiobunum rupestre. Classification (NCBI taxonomy): domain Eukaryota; kingdom Metazoa; phylum Arthropoda; class Arachnida; order Opiliones; family Sclerosomatidae; genus Leiobunum; species Leiobunum rupestre. The sequence continues at coordinate 40,598,958 of NC_143387.1, forward strand.
ACATTCATTGTAAGCATAATAGTTAACAAAGTCTTGAATTTTTTTACGAATGAAATTGTGAAGGCCTAATGTGGTTTTTTTACGAAAAAATTATAAAGACTTAATCTTGTTTAATATAATAAGTTGCTTTATTTCAATTTGGTACTTTTGTTTAGGGTTTTTTTAATGAATGGAGTTAAAGATTTTTTTCTTCTATTATTTGACGTTTTATTTTTGCGGTTGTATATTTGTTTTATCTTTTATTCTTTTAAAATTATTTACTTCTTCCGCAAAATGGTTCATTTTTTGGAGGAACCTTTTTACTTATTTTTTGTGTATTAATGTTTTGAGAACCTTTACGTTTGGGAAAGGATAATTTTTGACGGAACCTTCAAAGTGTATACGTCGCATTTTCAAAAAATTTAATGGTCAAATCTTGTTTTAGCGCAGTCAGCAGATAAGATAAAGGGTAGAACCCGTTAGTTTTTTGTAATTTATTTAGTTTTTTCAGTCGTATATTCTTATCTATTAGGTTTAGCGTATTGGTTTTCAAGCTTAATAATTCATTTATTAACAACATATCGAGTTGGTCTGGTTTTCAACTCGGTCGTAATTTATTTTAAACGTTTTCTCGGCTGATTAAGATGTTTAATGCAGTTCATCAATTGGGTTCGTTTGTGTTTATTTATAAAGAACCCTAACTATTCCCTCTACGGTCATTTATTGATATACGTATAGTCTAGTGGCTTTCTGTGCTTTGTGAATGGTAAGTTTTTCGCTTCTTGTTAATAAGTTTTTTGGTGGTGTGGATATTTGGATATCTACGATTCCTAATGCAGTCATTGATATCCTGGGTGTGCGAGTCATTATATGATATTGGAAATTGGACGGTTTTGGTCTTTTTCATGCGGTATGTGTCACAACGTCAACAGGATGGTTCCGACAGTCTACGAGTCTACCACTACCAGATATCTACGGTATCTTGATCGGGCGAACGTTGAAATAAAATGAGCGTTAACTATGCGGCAAGTACTTCGTAAGCGACAAAAATACAAATACCCTCTGTAGATATTTCTTTCATTAAAATTGGCTTCGTATTATATTTAACTGCTAAACTTGTACCGTAAATAGGGTTAAAGTCAATTGTGCATTGTTTTAGTACGTCTAACTCACTGTTGTAACTACTTAATTTATAATATTCTGAATAAATTAATCTCGGTTGTTTCGTCTCAATTATTTTAATTCAAATTAAAATTTTATACCGGGCGGGATTGAACCGGGATTACGTTATTAGTAAATAACTCTGAATTGGGGAGATATAACTTTGAGGGTCATCTCGAGAAATTAATACCGCTAGTTGTATTTTAATTTTGATTGTGTTGAGCTTTTGGGCGGTATTGTTGGCTTTAATTATCATTTTTTCGTGTGAAGTGGTTTAAAGAAGGTTTTCTGTGTTGTTATATCGTAAGCGATAAAAATACAAATACCCTCTGTAGATATTTCTTTTATTAAAGTTTGCTTCGTATTATATTCAACTGATTAACTTGTACTGTAAAAAGGGTTTAATTCAATTGTGCGTTGTTCTAGTTCGTCTAACTCACTGTTGTAACTACTTAATTTATAATATTCTGAACAAATTAATCTCGGTTGTTTCGTTTCAATTATTTTAATTCAAATTAAAATTTTATACCGGGCGGGATTGAACCGGGATTACGTTATTAGTAAATAACTCTGAATTGGGGAGATAAAACTTAGAGGGTCATCTCGAGAAATTAATACCACTAGGGACAATGCTTCCGAGGAGAGGTATATTTTGGCTTGCCACCTTGTTTAAGTTTATTTCCTTTTTCCCGCAAAATCGTCCAGTCTTAGAGGAACCTTTATGAGCGTAAGTCATGTCAAAAGCTTATCCGGTTTCATTATAATAACGTGAAAAATCGTATTTGTGAATGGTAAGGTGTTGCGCTTCTTGATATTATATTTTCTATTGCTTGATTTCTAAGTATTTGAACTAATTTATTGCTTGACTGCGTTATAATATATTTCAATGAGTTTTGTTGTGTATTTTTCTGTTCGTTATTTTTATTTTTTGATACTATAATATTTTAAACTAGATATAGTATAACGTTACTTCTGCGTATTTCGAATCTGCGTGACGTGGAGGGTATTTTCACGTTTTAATAGGGTTAATTTTTTTTATTTTAAATATCTTTCGTTTTATTTGTATTTTATTTCGTTTTTTCAGTCGTATATTTTTATCGAGTTGTATACATCGAGCGCTTACACTTATGTTGGTCTGGTTTTTAACTGGGTCGTCATTACTTCGTAATTTATTTTAAACGTTTTCTCGACCGATTAAGCTGTTTAATTTGAAATAAAATGAGCGTTAAAGATGCGGCAAGTATTTCGTAAGCGAGAAAAATACAAATACCCTCTGTAGACATTTCTTTCATTAAAATTGGCTTCGTATTATATTTATCTGATAAACTTGTACCGTAAATAGGGTCAAATTCAATTGTGCATGGTTTTAGTACGTCTAACTTGCTGTTGTAACTACTTAATTTATAATATTCTGAATAAATTATACTCGGTTGTTTCGTCTCAATTATTTTAATTAAAATTTTATACCGGGCGGGATTGAACCGGGATTACGTTTTTAGTAAATAACTCGGAATTGCGGAGATATATCTTTAAAAGTCATCTCGAAAACTTAATACCGCTAGGGACAATTCTTCCGAGTAGAGGTATATTTTGGATTGCCAACTTGTTTATAATTAAATTTCCAGGTCATAAACGTACTACGCATTCTTCAAATTATCCGCTAAAGTTTTTGCGACTGTTTTTAAACCCAATAAGCGTTAGGTGGTGGAACAACTGCCGGCTGTCTGCTAGTTATCACTCCCGTATATTTTTGGCAAATCAAACTCCGCGAAAGGTGTCTATTTCTTTATTATGTCTATGGTCTTACTCCCGTGATAGGGGGGCCAAAATTGTCATCCCGCCTAGTCTTCCCCTCTCTCTCTGGTAAGTCAAATGCGTGCACAGTGGGCTCTATGATAACTTCCTCTAATCTAATTATGGTTTGAGTAATTACTTCTAAAATATTTAATTACGCAATTTTGAACCATTCTTCATTTTTTATTTAAAAAAACTAGCTTTCTATGATTTGAAAGAAACGCGTTTTCTAGTGCGTTCTTAGCGATTGGAAATTATGGTAAAAAGAAAACTATTTCTAACACTAACCTGTGGAAAGATATGTTTTCTTTGGTGTATTAACTCTTACACGATTTAATTACGCAATTTTTAGCCATTCTTCAACTTTAATTAAACATAAGTCGCTTTAGAGATGTCAGAAAAACGCGTTAGCGGCGAGCTAAAGTCGGCCATTTAATCTTAGGCGAAATACAGTGTTAGTTCACCAGTGCGGCGCTGATAGCGTAACTTTCGTTGCCAGACAAACGAAAAGCATGGGCCAAAGACTGAGTTCTTTAAAAGTTCTAATCAGACCACGCGACAAAATTTCAAAAATCGTTCTAGTTTGTTATCCGATTTCTAGGCTTCCTTCTTCCTCGAACTCGTTTTTTTTTCTTCAGAACAGCCGAAAAAAACCCACCTACTGACATTGACAAAACATTATCACGTGATTGATTGTTGGTTTACAAAATCAGAAGTATTTGATATTTGACAAATACCCAAAAAAGTACTTCTTTATAGCTTCATTTCAGGAATCAGGACTAAAAAGTGTCGCCCTTATACTCTGACCTTGACGAATAGTTCATGGTGTAGATTAACAAGCGCCAAGGTGAACTTCTTTTGTTCCAGAACAAACAAAGAGAAACCCGACCTTCTACACCATTTACAGCACGTTAACAACTATGCATCCTCAAAAAATGTATGCCTACTTTTAGTGGGCGACTTCAACTATCCCACTATAAACTGGTCCAACCCTGAACTACCACAGACCTCTGCGCAAGGAGACGACGACTTCCTCGATGCATTAACGCTGCATGGTCTTCACTAATTTGTATTCTACGCCACTCGGTTATCTAAACATAACGACAACACTCTGTACCTGGTGCTCTCAAATGATCCGTGGCTCGTCTACGATGTTCTCTGGGCAAAAGCGACCACCAGGCGGTCTCTTTTAACCCCAACTTCCTGTGGACTACTTCAACCCTGACTACGGAAATCTGAATGCCCATCCCTCCGGCCTCTACTGGCCCACGGTCTTTCACTCTCGGTCTGTCTCGGAATGCTGGGATATATTTTGCACTGAACTTCTTTCTGCCGCTAGGCAACTTTTCCGCATTAAGAGGTCTGGTGCTCAAAAATTTCCGTCGTAAGAGCTCCGTCTTGCCAAAGTCGCCAAGGAAAAGACTTGGAAAGCTTTC